>NC_133325.1:778439121-778584121 GCF_042186555.1 Aquarana catesbeiana | reverse complement strand
TAATTATATTTTTAAAATTTGTTTATTTGTTAAAAAGTTTTTTTTTTTTTTTAGTAGATTAATTCTGTTTCGGTAGATCACATTTTATTAGTTAACAAACGTTTTAGTAGATCAATTAAAAAAAAAAGTTTTAGTAGATCCATTTTTTTTTAAGCAGATCAAATATTATTGTTTTATTTATTTTATTTGTTAATTAGTTCAAAAATGTTTTTTAGTAGATCAATCTTTTTTTTTTAAGCAGATCGAATTTTATTATTTTTTATTATTACTTTATTAGTTCAAAACATTTTTTAATAGGTCATTATTTTTAAGCAGATCAAATTTTATTATTTTTTATTATTACTTTATTAGTTCAAGACATTTTTTAATAGGTCGGTTTTTTTTTTAAGTAGATCACATTTTATTAGTTCCAAAATTTTAGTTTTTTACTGGATGATTTCTTTTTGATGTATATCAATTTTGTATTAATTTTTTAGTTAAAAAATTTTTTTAGCAGATTTTTTTTTTTTTAGTAAATTCAATTCAATAATTATTTTTTTTTTGGGCTCCCCCCCCGGAGGAACATGCAGACTCCATGCAGATACCGTCCTCCATGGAAGAGGCCTCTTCTCTGTATATTTCATGAACTGAGAAAAATAAAAATAATATTTCACGCAGGGTCACACAGGGAAGACATATTGAGTAATGATCTAAAAGGAAATTCATGACCCAAATTATTAGGGGCGCTTGGCGATAAAATAATGATTTGGTGGTGGGAATAAATTACCCGGGAAGAGAATAAGCGTCCCCTCGTTATATACGGCCCTTTCAATAAAACGCGTTGAGATGACGCATAAATCACGGGCGTTAATGCACTGATTGATTTTAATATGTATTGTGTGATATTTATGGCGCCGGTGATATACGGTCATCTAATGTGTCATCATATGAGAGATATTGATGGAGTGTCCCCACCCCCCTCCCCCGATAGTCATTTCCACTTTAACGTGGATTATTGGCGTTTGATGAATTTTATGCTAAATGTGCTGATTAGTAATTACGCCCCTAAATCACCGATGGCGTTTCCGATCATTACGCTGCTTTTTTTAAAAATTTCTGTTTTATATTTATTACATATGAATTGACTTTTATGACTTTTATGTGAATACGCCGAGTTTTATTCTCATTAGTCAGCGATGTCAGTTTTTGGTGTTTCAGCATAGAGAAGGATCGTTCGGTGTTCGTACGACCGCACACACGTGTGCTTGTCTACCGGGGGGGGGGGGAGATTATTCTTTTTTTTTTTTGCGCACGACTGTGAAATGACGACAAACTTCACTACTTAAAATTGTGCATTAGTGATACTTTTTCTGACATTTGTTGTTTACAAGTAAAAATCTGTATTTTTTTTTTTTTTGCTAGAAAATTACTTAGAACATCCACACATTATATATATAGTCAGACTAGTATATATATATATATATATATATATATATATATATATATATATATATATATATATCTCTCTATATATATATATATATATCTCTCTCTATATATATCTCTATATATATCTCTATATCTATCTCTATATATATATCTCTATCTATCTATCTATCTATCTATCTATCTATCTATCTATCTATCTATCTATCTATCTATCTATCTATCTATCTATCTATACACACACGTACATACATACATACATACACACACACACACATATCTTTATCTCTATATATATATATATATATATATATATATATATATATCTCTCTCTCTCTGTATATATATACAGTATCTCACAAAAGTAAGTACACCCCTCACATTTTTGTAAATATTTTCTTCTATCTTTTCATGTGACAACACTGAAGAAATGACACTTTGCTACAATGTAAAGTAGTGAGTGTACAGCTTGTATAACAGTGTAAATTTGCTGTCCCCTCAAAATAACTCAACACACAGCCATTAATGTCTAAACCACTGGCAACAAAAGTGAGTACACCCCTAAGTGAAAATGTTAAAATTGGGCCCAAAGTGTCAATATTTTGTGTGGCCACCATTATTTTCCAGCACTGCCTTAACCCTCTTGGGCATGGAGATCACCAGAGCTTCACAGGTTGTCACTGGAGTCCTCTTCTACTCCTCCATGATGACATCACAGAGCTGGTGGATGTTAGAGACCTTGTGCTCCTCCACCTTCTGTTTGAAGATGCCCCACAGATGATCAATAGGGTTTCGGTCTGGAGACATGCTTGGCCAGTCCATCACCTTTACCCTCAGCTTCTTTAGCAAGGTAGTGGTCATCTTGGAGGCGTGTTTGGGGTCGTTATCATGTTGGAATACTGCCCTGCGGTCCAGTCTCTGAAGGGAGGGGATCATGCTCTGCTTCAGTATATCACAGTACATGTTGGCATTCATGGTTCCCTCAATGAACTGTAGCTCCCCAGTGCCGGTGTTCTGTTGAGAAGTGCCCCCCATCGAATAGTGCCCGGTATGTACGGAGCATGCGCCGTACAGAACAGCACAACAGCTGATTTGCCGATCAGCTGGGCTGACATGCGCACATCGTAGGAGATATCTCTCGATGGCAGATACCATTTCACAGGCACAATTTAAACCTATACAAACAACGGGGGAGACCGTAGTTCTCATATTGTGCATCGCTGCTGCTGGGGGGACAGCTAGTGGCCGTGTTGAAGAGCTGGTTTTGTCTGTGTTGCAAGCCGCCCTTTGACGCAGGCAAAACCAGCCGTTCAACACAGCAAACCCGCCCCGCAACACAGACAAAACCGGACCGTCAGCACACTGTAAAGCCGCCCCCCAACAGCGAGGCACAATGTGAGATCTACGGTCTCCCCCCGCTGTTTGTATAGGTTTCAGTTGTGGCCGTAAAATGGTATCTCCCATTGAGAGATGCCTCCTACGATGTTTGTTTACACCCTGGTGACGTCAGTGTTAATTTTAGCAGCAAATTACGATTTAGTTTTAGTCTTAGGACTACGACGGCATTTTAGTTTTAGTCCCATTTTAGTCTTCTGCAATTGTTTTAGTTTTAGACGTATTTAGTCGACTAAATCTCCAGTAAATTTTAGTCAACTAAAATGTCCTACGTTTTAGTCGACTAAAATCTCTAGTACATTTTAGTTGACTAAAACTAATTTTAGTCGTCAAAAATCCAATGGGTGTAATTAAATTGTAGTGCATTAGTTAACATTTCTCTACAATTTCCAAACTCATTATATACAGCTGGAGTGAAAAATCTATTATGTTATTATTTATGGTATTTGGGTATGAACATGCACTACAGACCAGTGTTCATTTTGAAGTCAAATTTCAATTTAGTTTTAGTCTTTTGACTAAAATGGCATTTTAGTTTTAGTTGCATTTTAGTCATCTCATTTGTTTTATTTTTAGTCGTATTTTAGTCGACTAAAATAGCATTCATTTAGTCAACTAAAATGTTTTAGTCATTTTAGTTGACTAAATTAACACTGGGTCACGTCACTTCAGCTGATCAGCAAATCAGCTGGAGTGCGGCTCCATCCTGCGCATGCGCAAGCACTATTCGATGGGGGGCACTTCTCAACAGAACACCGGCAGCACTCATGCAGCCCCAGACCATGACACTCCCACCACAATGCTTGACTGTAGACAAGACACACTTGTCTTTGTACTCCTCACCTGGTTACCACCACACACGCTTGTCACCATCTGAACCAAATAAGTTTATCTTGGTCTCATCAGACCACAGAACATGGTTCCAGTAATCCATGTCCTTAGTCTGCTTGTCTTCAGCAAAGTGTTTGCGGGCTTTCTTGTGCATCATCTTTAGAAGAGGCTTCCTTCTGGGATGACAGCCATGCAGACCAATTTGATGCAGTGTGCGGCGTATGGTCTGAGCACTGACAGGCTGACCCCCCACCCCTTCAACCTCTGCAGCAATGCTGGCAGCACTCATACGTCTATTTCCCCCCAAAAATTCTACAGGTTACCAGTTTAGAGTTACAGAGGAGATCTAGTGTTAGACTTTTTGCTCTCGCTCTAATCTTCACAGAGATACCTCACATGTGTGGTGCAAACACTTAAAATAAGAAAAATTTAATTCATTTTATAAAATTTTTTTTATTTTTTACACTGTCCCATAAAAAAAAAATGTGATCACTTTTATTGTTGTCACAGGGAAGGTAAACATCCCAAACTTGTGATAACAATACAGCATGACATGACTTCTTTATGGAGTTATCTGGGGTCTAAAAAAAACCCCAGATCTCTCCTCTACCCTTAAAAGCAAAAGGTTAAAAACAAAAAAAAAATTTTGCTTTAAGAAAAAAAAAAAAAAAAAAAAAAAAAAAGCATGGCCCAAAAACTGGAAGTGACGTGATGACGTCGCTCCAGTCCTCCAAGGGCATAGAGATGAGTGGTGGCCATGTTGCCACCGCTTATCTCTATGGGAAGACACTGCCGGCCCCGGATGGTTCCCGGGCTCAGTGATCGGTAATGTAAGCTCAGGAGGGGGCTCCTCTCCCGCCGCTTCTAAAAGTGATCGCGCGGCAAATCCGCTGCAGGGATCAATTTTATCTGAAAGAGAATCACCTAAGGAAAAGGAAATGCCGGTGTTATGGCCTCTAGCTGCAGCCATTGCCCCGGTACTTAACGTCAAAGTAATGCTGTATTTTCCCAGTTAGGCGGTCAGCGAGTGGTTAAAAGCCTTTACAGGTTATCAGTTTAGAGTTCCGTTCACATATATGCGAATTGGATGCGTTTTGATCCGTATCCGATTTGCATGACATGTGAATTAAACCAGTTTCTATGGAGCCGGTTCACATATGTCCGGTGCAGTGCAGCGGTGCGTTTTTTGAGCACTGCGGTTCAGATGTGAATTCCAAGCTATTGCCTTCTATGGGATCGCATCGGAATAGTACATCGAATCAGTTTTGGACACAAATTCAATCCAAAAAAAAAAAAAAAACTTTGTGGGCCCCCCAATCAAGGTTTTAAGAGGAACCCCACGCCAAAATTTAAAAAAAAAATGGCGTGGGCCCTCCCCAAAATGCATACCAGACCCTTATGCAGCCTGGCAGGTCAGGAAAGGGACAAGCGAGCGCCCCCCCCACTTCTGAACCATGCCAGGCCACATGCCCTCAACATGGGGGGGTGCTTTGGGGCGGGGGGGGACTCTGCCCTCCCCCCACCCCAAAGCACCTTGTCCCCATGTTGACGGGGACAAGGGCCTCTTCGCCACAATCCTGGGCTGTGGTTGTGGAGGTCTGTGGGTGGGGGGCTTATCACAATCTGGAAGCCCCCTTTAACAAGCGGGAGCCCCCAGATCCCAGCCCCCCCCCCCCCCATGTGAGTACATTGTACCCCTACTCATTCACCAAAAAAAGTGTCAAAAAGTAATAAAAATACAGACATTAAAAAAAAAAAAAAAAACAATGTCCTCAGATCCATCGTCAATCACAATGCCCGCCGGACCCAAAAAAACAAAAAACAAAACCCACCCAGGAGGAAGTCTACCTTCTGCCTGCTTCACCATGTGACAGAACTAAAATAGGTTAGGGGTGGGGCCACCCAGCAACATCACAGGCTAGCCCCGCCCCCTGCGATGTCACTGACCCAGCATGCCCTGGTCGGTGATGTCACAGGGGAGCGATGTGGACCATCAACATGCCCCCTGCCTCAAAGCAAGCAACCCTCATGTTGAGGGCACATGGCCTGGTATGGTTCAGGAGGGGGGAGGGGCCTGCCAGGCTGTTTTACCCGGATAAGGGCCTGGTATGGATTGGAGAGGACCCCCACGCCATTTTTTTTTTTTTACATTACAATTTTACATTCAGCTGTCAGCGGGGAACAGAGGCGGAGTCATCCGATCCTAAGGACGAGGCGGCCGATCCTTAACAAACCAGCTAATGTTAAGGACGCCATTGGCCGCCAGCTCCAAAAATTTTCATCTGAACCGCATCTAAATTCCCAGCTGAACCGCTGCTGAGGAAATTTACATACCGGACATATGTGAACCCGGCCATAGGGCCCTAGAATTGCGCTCACTCCGACGTTCACGGCGATATCTCACGCCTATAAGTGTATGTACACTTTTACATTTTTTTTTTTTAACTTTTTAATGGACATGTGTACTGACAAAAAATTTGTTCGTTTACGTTTCATTCTTTTTTTGCTTTTTTCGGAAATTCGAACATTTGCAATTTGGAAATTCGAGAATTCGGATTTTCAAATTGTCGAATTTCTGATTTTTCCGAATTTCGAATTTTCAAATTTTAGAATTTCCAATTTTTGAATTTCCGAATTTTTGAATTTCCGAATTTCAAATTTCCGAATTTTTGGATTTTCGTAATTTGAAAATTCAAAAATCTGTAAAATTCAAAATAATAACTAACTAATAATAACTAACTGTTAAATTATAGGTATTGGAATTTCCTTTCAAATTTGGCTGTTAGAAAACGTAACGAATACAGAATTTATCTGAAGTTACGAATTATCCAAAATAACGAATGCCGCATCCACAGCAATTTTTAAGTTTTACCACGGATTCTCAATTGGATTTAGGTCTGGACTTTGACTGGGCCATTCTAACACATGAATATGCTTTGATCTAAACCATTCCATTGTAGCTCTGGCTGTATGTTTAGGGTCGTTGTCCTGCTGGAAGGTGAACCTCCGCCCCAGTCTCAAGTCTTTTGCAGACTCTTATGCCCCGTACACACGGTCGGACATTGATCGGACATTCCGACAACAAAATCCTAGGATTTTTTCCGATGGATGTTGGCTCAAACTTGTCTTGCATACACACGGTCACACAAAGTTGTCGGAAAATCCGATCGTTCTGAACGCGGTGATGTGAAACACGTACGTCGGGACTATAAACGGGGCAGTGGCCAATAGCTTTCTATAACTTTGTGTGTCGGATTTGTGTACACACGATTGGAAATTCCGACAACTTTTTTTGTTGTCGGAAAATTTTATAGCCTGCTCTCAAACTTTGTGTGTCGGAAAATCGATGGGAAACGTGTGATGGAGCCCACACACGGTCGGAATTTCCGACAACAAGGTCCTATCACACATTTTCCGTAGGAAAACCCGACCGTGTGTACGGGGCATAACAGGTTTTCTTCTAATGCAGCGTACACACGAGCGGACTTTACGGCAGACTTTGCCCGGCGGATGGGATTTGGTCGGACAATTCAATCGTGTGTGGGCTCCAGCAGACTTTGTTTTCTCAAAAGTTGGACAGACTTAGATTTGAAACATGTTTTAAATCTATCCGTTGAACTCGAGTCCGGTCGAAAAGTCCGCTCGTCTGTATGCTAGTTCAACGGACAAAAAGCCATGCTAGGGCAGCTATTGGCTACTGGCTATGAACTTCCTTGTTTTAGTCCGGTTGTACGTCATCACGTACGAATTCGACGGACTTTGGTGGATTGTGTGTAGGCAAGTCCGTTCATTCAAAAAGTCCGTCATAAAGTCCGTCGAAAAGTCCGCCGGGCAAAGTCTGCCGTAAAGTCCGCTCGTGTGTACGTGGCATAAGATTGCCCTGTATTTGGCTCCATCCATCTTTCCATCAACTCTGACCAGCTTCCCTGTCCCTGCTGAAGAAAAGCATCCCCACAACATGAGACTGCCACCACCATGTTTCACAGTGGGGATGGTGTGTTCAGGGTGATGTGCAGTGTTAGTTTTCCGCCACACATAGTGTTTTGCTTTTAGGCCAAAAAGTTCAATTTTGGTCTCATCTGACCAGAGCACCTTCTTCCACATGTTTGCTGTGTCCCCCACATGGCTTCTCACAAACTGCAAATGAGACTTCTTATGACTTTCTTTCACCAATGTCTTTCTTCTTCCCACTCTTCCATAAAGGTCAGATTTGTGGAGAACACGACTAATAGTTGTCCTGTGGACAGATTCTCCCACCTGAGCTGTGGATCTCTGCAGCTCCTCCAGAGTTCCCATGGACCTCTTGGCTCTTCTCTGATGAATGGTCTCCTTGCCCGGCCTGTCAGTTTAGGTGGACGGCCATGTCTTGGTAGGTTTGCAGTTGTGCCATACTCTTTCCATTTTCGGATGATGGATTGAACAGAGCTCTGTGAGATGTTCAAAGCTTGGGATATTTTTTTATAACCTAACCCTGCTTTATACTTCTCCACAACTTTATCCCTGACCTCTCTGGTGTGTTCCTTGGCCTTCATGATTTTGTTTGTTCACTAAGGTTCTCTAACAAACCTCTGAGGGCTTCACAGAACAGCTGTATTTATACTGAGATTAAATTACACACAGGTGGACTCTATTTACTAATTAGGTGACTTCTGAAGGCAATTGGTTCCATTAGATTTTAGTTAGGGGTATCAGAGTAAAGAGGGCTGAATACAAATGTACACCACACTTTTCACATATTTATTTGTAAAATTTGAAAACCATTTATCATTTTCCTTCCACTTCACAATTATGTGCCCCTTAGTGTTGGTCTATCACATAAAATCCCAATAAAATACATTTACGTTTTTGGTTTTAACATAACAAAATGTGGAAAATGTCAAGGGGTATGAATACTTTTTCAAGGCACTGTATAACATTCTGCAGCAAAACTGACATTTCTAAAGAAAAAAAAAAACGAGTCAAATCCCATTTTAAAAATGGGTTTAAAAGGCATTTGGTGCAGAAAAGTGGATTGTATCCTTTATGTAATATATTTAAAGTGATATTACATCCAAAAGCAAGCATTTTATTATATTGCAGCTTGCCAGTTCCTAGATGTCATGGCTGCATTAGTTTTCTTTTTTTAGGCTTTCTTTCCTATATTTTTTACCTGCTGATCCAGCCAATAAGTCTGTAGTTTTTCAAAAAGACAAGCTGTCCTGCAAATCTAGCAGTTAAAGAGTTGAGACCAACCATTTACCACTGGCAGGGGTGCTTACAATGATCAGCTTTTATTTATCCATGTAAATCCTTTATCCCAAAGGAAAAAAAAACGGTATGTTGTATTATAAAGTATTAGCTGGAGTTCAGTTTCATTTTGTTAGTGTATCTAAATCTGCTAGTACATCTACCCCCCCCCCCCCCCCACAGACTGGCAATGCTGCTGCCCAAATGTGCCCCATGTGCTCCTTCCTCCAGACTGCAGGCACTTTATTACAGGAGGTTTGTTGCTGGACAGATCCCCGTCTTCTGATCTTCGTCTGCATGTTAATGATTCTTCTGGCACGCCAGGTTCGTGATCGACCAAACCATGGACCGCTGTTATGTGCCGCGGAGTTCCACAGGTCCCGATCTTTGTAATCTTTCATGTGATGATTTGTCACCATTATTGGATTTGTTTTTGTTTGTTTTTCTTCTGAGATTGCAGTAGGATTTGCTGTGGTGGGGTCGGTTGGTAGAGCTGTGATCGTTCTTTGGGGACATGTCTGGAGATACTATAAATTGTATTCATAGTCAAGTAACATTTAACGCCTTTACTAATCTGCTGTATGTTTCTTTTTCAGAACACCAACAACATGGATGATGTGATAGAAAGTGCGCCCACCAGGCTGCCAGATGGAGAGTGGGTAGGTATGACACCTGGGTGGGTAGGGCTGCAGTGATTATACTGCAGGTTGGAGACAACGCATAGCAGCAAACACAGCATGTTCATGTCTCATTAACTATTTCTATCTTACGCTGTTATACAGTTTACACATATGGCGTTGGTAGAATATTCTCTTACCAACTAACTATTGCCCACAATGAAAGCTCCCCGCTCCCACTATTTGCTCAGCTGAGTAGTAGTAGTAGTAGTGAAGACTGGTTGGCCTCCTCTACAGCCTAACCCCCAATTTTTACTTATCCGAGCCTCTTATCTTGTGACTCTTCCGGTAGTGAAGCCTGGTGATCCACCACTATAGTCCCCCTCCATTTTTTACTAACCTGAGTTAGCTGTTATGTGGCCCTCAGTGGTGTCTTTTCAGGTTGTGAAGACTGGTGGTCCACCACTATAGTCCCCCTCAACTTTTTACTAGTTTGAGCCAGCTGTTATGCAACTCTCCATGGCGCCTCTGGTAGTGAAGACTGATGGTTCACCACTATAGTCCCCCTCCACTTTTTACTAGCCTGAGTCAGCTGTCATGTGGCCCTCTATGGTGTATTTTCTGGTTGAGAAGATTGGTGGTCCACCATTATAGTCCCCCTCCACTTTTTACTAACCTTAGTCAGCTGTTATGTGACTCTCCATGGCGCCTCTGGTAGTGAAGACTGATGGTCCACCACTATAGTCCCCCTCCACTTTTTACTAGCCTGAGTCAGCTGTCAGGTGGCCCTATATGGTGTATTTTCTGGTTGAGAAAATTGGTGGTCCACCACTATAGTCCCCCTCCACTTTTCATTAGCCTGAGTCACTTGTCACGTGGCCCTCTATGGTGTATTGTCTGGTTGAGAAAATTGGTGGTCCACCACTATAGTCCCCCTCCACTTTTTACTAGCCTGAGTCAGCTGTCATGTGACCCTCTATGGCGACTCTTACAGTTGTGAAGACTGATGGTCCACCATTATAGTCCCCCTCCACTCTTTATTTGCCTGAGTCAGCTGTCATGTGACCCTCTATGGTGATTTTTTCAGTTGTGCAGACTGGTGGTCCACCACTATAGTCCCCCTCCACTTTTTACTAGCCTGAGTCAGCTGTCATGGGACCATCTATGGCGACTCTTTCAGTTGTGAAGACTTGTGGTTCACCACTATAGTCCCCCTCCACTTTTTGCTAGCCCGAGTCAGCTGTCACTGTCATGTGACCCTCAATGGCGCCCCCTTCCAGTTGTGAAGACTGGTGGTCCACTACTATAGTCCCCCCTCCACTCTTTACTAACCTGAGTCAGCTGTCATGTGGCCCTCTATGGTGTCTTTTCTGATTGAGAAGACTGGTGGTCCATCATTATAGTCCCCCTCCACTTTTTACCAACCTGAGTCAGCTGTCATGTGACTCTCCATGGCAACTCTTCCGAAAGTGAAAACTGGTGGTCCACCACTACAGTCCCTCTCTAGTTTTTACTAACCTTAGTCAGCTGTCATGTGACCCTCTATGGCAGGGGCATCAAACTCATTTTTTTATGTGTCCACATCAGCATTATGGTTGCCCTATAGTCCCTCCCACATTTTATCCAATTTTTATTTTTATTTTATTTAAGTCAACTGTTTTGCGATCCTTCATGGTTGCCTTTTCTGGTTGTGAAGTCTTAGGATCCACAACTATAGTCCCCCCCCCCCCCCCCACTTCTTATTAACCTGAGTCAGATGTAATGTGACCCTCTATGGTGTCTTTTCTGCTTGTGAAGACTGGTAGTGGACCATTATAGTCCCCCTCCCCCCACATTTACACATTTACCCCCTTAGTCAGCTGTCATGTGACCCTTTATGGTTGCCTCTTCTGGTAGTTTTTTATTCACTTGAGTCAGGGATCATGTGACCCTCCATGCTTGGCCCACAGCTAACGTTCCTTCAAATTTATATTCACCTAATTCAGCTGTCTTGTGAACCTCCTTGGTGCCTCTTCCAGTAGTGAAGACTGGTGATCCACCACTATAGCCCTCCCACATTTTATCCACCTGATCCAGTTGATATGTGACCCGCCATGGTGGCCCACTCTGTAGTGAAGACTGGTGATCCAGCGCTACAGCCCCCCCCCCCCACATTTTACCACCTGAGTCAGCTGTTATGTGACCCACCATGGTGGCCTACTCTGGTAAGGAAGACTGGTGGTCCACCACTACACCCCCCTTCTTTTTTACTTACCTGAGTCAGCTGTCATGTGATCCCCATAATTTCTCTTCCAGTAGTGAAGACTGGTGGTCCACCACTACATTCCCCCCTACTTTTGTACTCGAGTCAGCTGTCATGTAACGTGCCATGGTGGCCTACTCTGTTAGTGAAGACTGTTGGTTCACCGCTACAGTCCTCCACCTCCCACATTTTACCCACCCGAGTCAGCTGTTATGTGACCGGCCATGGTGGCCTACTCTGGTAGTAAAGACTGGTGGTCTACTGCTACATCTCTACATACCTGAGTCAGCTGTCATGTGACCCCCATAATGCCTCTTCCAGTAGTGAAGATTGGTGGTCCACTACTGCAGTCCCCCTCCACTTTTTACTAACATTTCCTGAGTTAGCTGTCCTGTGACTCTTTGTGGTGCCTCTCCCAGTAGTGAAGTCTGGTGGTCCACCCCTACTGCCCCCCCTCCCCCCACACTTTTCTGCTTACTGAGTGAGTCGTCACATGATCCGCCATGTCGCATCTTTGGAGTGAACATCAGTGATCCACTGCTGCAGTCCTCCACCACAAGATCTTGCTGCCACGCCTCATCAGAACATTAGCGCACTGCAGCTGGAGTCTTTGGTACTTGTGAGGACCCTGCAGATGGACATACAATAGGAGGTGTCATGACACCAGGCAGTGATGTGGGCACCTGAAACCCCTCCAACTCTGCAGTCCAAAAGAAAGAAAAAAACATTCAAACATGGAAGGAAGCCAGACCAAAAGATAAAGATTCCAAATGAAATGATTGGTATTTTGCTAAAAGATATCCAGCCGGAGATGTTAACCCCTTCCCAGCCATTAGCGTAATTAGTACAGTGACAGTTTATAGTATTATCACTGATAGACTTGTAAATAAAGAGTGCAGTGCCGAAAAATTCATTAGTTTTCGTTTCATTTGTTTTTTGTTTTGTTTTTTTCGTTTTTCGGGTCATTCGTTATGATCAAAATTCGTAAATTTGAAAAATCGTAAATTGAAAAATCCGAAAATTCTGAAATTCGAAAATTCGGAAATTTGAAAAATCGTAAATTGAAAAATCCGAAAGTTTGTAAATTCAAAAATCCCTAAATTCGAAAGAACGAAAATCCGAAAATTCAACATAATAACTAACTATTAAATTATAGGTATTGAAATTTCCTTTCCAAATTTGGCTATTAGTGAATGTAACAATTACAAATTATCCAAAATAACAAATTATCTAAAATATCAAATGCCGCATCTAAACGAATGGAACGGAACAAATTAATAATAATAATAATAATAAAAAGCTTGTTATTTATTATTATTGATTCGTTACGTTCAATTCGTTTAGATACGGCATTTCGTTATTTTGGATAATTCGTAACTTTGGATAAATTCGTATTTGTTACGTTCACTAACAGCCAAATTTGAAAGGAAATTCCAATACCTTTAATTTAATAGTTAGTAATAGTTAAATTATTATTAGTTATTATTTCAGATTTTAGAATTTTCAAATTTTCGTTCTCATTTTAAAATTTTCGTTCTTTTGAATTTTCGTTCTTATTTTTGGATTTTCGAATGTTCGAATTTTCGAACATTCGAATTTACGAATATTCACAAAAATTTGTTAAACGGGTTTTTACTCTTTCGGATATTTCCGAATTAACGAATTTGTTGAAATTCGTTAAAAAAATAATTCGGAACTAAATTAATTGCACTTGTCTAATCACTGATCACTGTATTAGTGTCACTAGTGATGTCAGTGGCAGCTAGCCAGTTACCACTTAGCGTTAGTTAGTGTCAGATTGCCCACCGCACTATCACAGTCCCATTATAAGTCGCTGATCACCGTCATTACTAGTATATTCATTTTTTATTTATTTTTTTAATTCCAATATATATTCTATAGTTTGTAGACGCTATAACTGTCATGCAAACCAATTAATATTCACTTATTGGGATTTTTTTTTTTTTTTTTTAACCAAAGACATGTAGCAAAATACATTTTGGCATAAATTTATGAAGAAATTAGATTTTTCAATTTTTTTTATTGGATATTTTTTATAGCAGAAAGTAAAAAAATCTTGTTTTTTAAAAGAAAAATTGTCTTTCTTCAAAAATATGATCAAATACCACCAAAAGAAAGCTCTATTTGCATAAAAAAAGATACAAATGTAGTTTGGGTAGAGTGTTGTATGACCGCGCAATCACCAGTTAAAGTAGCACAGTGCTGAATAGCAAAAACTGGCCTGGTCATGAAGTGGGGTAAATCTTCTGGAGCTGAGATGGTTAATTGGAGGTAACATTTTACTTGCATTTAACGATGATTTATCGTCTCCTACACAGGCGGGTGTGGATATTCCTGATGGTCCCCTTCCTGACAACTTCCCCCAAGAACAAGTAAGTGGATTTTATATTAGACATGTGCAATTCGTTTAGTTCCGAATTAGTTTTTTAATGAATTTTGACAAATTCGTTAATTCCGAAATTTCCGAGTTTCCGAATTTTTCAATTTCCGAAATTTTGAATTTCCGAATTTCGATTTTCCGAATTTTTGACATTTCAGAAATTCGGGATTTTGGGAATTGGAAATTCGGAAATTCAGAAAATGGAAATTTCAGAAATTCTAAATTTTGGAAATTTGAAATTCAAAAAATTCGAAATTTCGGGAATTGCAAAATTTTGGAAATTGGAACATTTCGGAAATTAGGAAATTTCAATATTCAGTTGGTACGTGACCTGCCATGGTGGCCTAATCAGTAGTGAAGACTGGTGATCCAGCACTACAGCCCCCCCCCCCACATTTTACCCACCCTCAGTCAGCTGTTATGTGACCTGCCATGGTGGCCTACTCTGGTAAGGTAGACTGGTGGTCCACCACTACACCCCCCCTTCTTTTTTACTCAGCTGTCATGTGACCCCCATAATGCCTTTTCCAGTAGTGAAGACTGGTGGTCCACCACTACATCCCCCCCCTACTTTTGAGTCAGCTGTCATGTGACCTGCCATGGTGGCCTACTCTGTTAGTGAAGACTGTTGGTTCACCGCTACAGTCCTCCGCCTCCCACATTTTTTCCACCCGAGTTAGCTGTTCTGTGACCGGCCATGGGGGCCTACTCTGGTAGTAAAGACTGGTGGTCCACTGCTACATCTCTTCTTACCTGAGTCAGCTGTTATGTGACCCCCATAATGCCTCTTCCAGTAGTGAAGATTGGTGGTCCACTACTGCAGTCCCCCTCCACTTTTTATTAACCTTGCCTGAGTTAGCTGTCCTGTGACTCTTTGTGGTGCCTCTCCCAGTAGTGAAGTCTGGTGGTCCACCCCTACTGCCTCCCCTCCCCCCACACTTTTCTGCTTACTGAGTGAGTCGTCACATGATCCTCCATGTCGCACCTTTGGAGTGAACATCAGTGATCCACTGCTGCAGTCCTCCACCACAAGATCTTGCTGCCACGCCTCATCAGAACATTAGCGCACTGCAGCTGGAGTCTTTGGTACTTGTGAGGACCCTGCAGATGGACATACAATAGGAGGTGTCATGACACCAGGCAGTGATGTGGGCACCTGAAACCCCTCCAACTCTGCAGTCCAAAAGAAAGAAAAAAAAACATTCAAACATGGAAGGAAGCCAGACCAAAAGATAAAGATTCCAAATTAATTGATTGGTATTTTGCTAAAAGATATCCAGCCCGAGATGTTAACCCCTTCCCAGCCAGTGTCATTAGTACAGTGACAGTGTATAGTATTATCACTGATAGACTTGTAAATAAAGAGTGCAGTGCCGAAAAATTCATTAGTTTTCGTTTTTGTTTCATTGTTTTTTTTTTTTCGTTTTTCGGGTCATTCTTTATGATCAAAATTTGTAAATTCGTAAATTCAAAAAATGGTAAATTCGAAAATTCAGAAATTCAAAAATCCAGGAAATTCGAAAGAAGGAAAATCCGAAAATTCAAAATAATAACTAACTAATAATAACTAACTATTAAATTATAGGTATTTAAATTTCCTTTCCAAACTTGGATGTTAGTGAACGTAACGAATACGAAGTTATGAATTATCCGAAATAATGAATGCCGTATCTAAATGAATGGAACGGAACAAATTAATAATAACTAATAATAAAAAGCCTGTTAATTATTATTATTAATTTGTTACATTCAGTTCGTTTAGATACGGCATTTGTTATTTTGGATAATTCGTGACTTCGGTTCAATCCGTATTCGTTACGTTCAACAGCCAAATTTGAAAGGTAATTCCAATACCTATAATTTAATATTTAGTAATAGTTAAGTTATAATTAGTTAGTTATTATTTCAGATTTTAGAATTTTCAGGTTTTCGAATTTTTGGATTTTCGTTCTAATTTTCTAATTTTCGTTATTTTCAATTATCGTTCTTATTTTTGGATTTTCAAATTATTGGATTTTTGAATTTCAAATTTCTGAAATTTCAAACTTTCAAATTTACAATTTTTTGAATATTCCAATTTACAAATTTTCACAAAAATTCGTTAAACAGGTTTTCACTAATTCGGATATTTCCGAATTAACAAATTTGTTGAAATTCGTTAAAAAATGAATTCGGAACTAAATTAATTGCACGTGTCTAATCACTGATCACTGTATTAGTGTCACTAGTGATGTCATTGGCAGTTAGCCAGTTCCCGCTTAGCGTTAGTTAGTGTCAGATTGTCCACCGCACTATCACAGTCCCATTGTAAGTCGCTGATCACCGTCATTACTAGTATATTCATTTTTTAAATTCCAATATATACACTATAAAACAAGATGATTCTGCGCTGCTCACAAAATCAGCACCTAACACACCACATTGAAAGAATGGTATACAAAACAAAAACAGCAAAGTGTAGCGCTAAAGGATGATTTGCCCAGTGAAATATATGAATAGCACTAGGATGGAAACATAAATACACTAAGTAAAAATGATATACAAAATTAAGTGCTCTCTAAAATGAAAAAAAGTCCATAAATGATAATAGATGTGAATATTTTCCCAGTCTGAGTACGAGGAAATCTTGCAAACAGTAGATATATATAGTTGTGAAGAAAACCACCACCGAGAATAGGGGAGGCTTACCAGATCATTTGAACATGCTAGAGCATACGCTCTGCGTGTCAAACAAGCTTGAGTAAAGATGGGTGGACTCTGGATCAGTGTCGTCAGTATGCACGGATGGCAGCCAAATGGAGTCACGGGAGATGTAGTGCCACAGGCAGACCGGAACTCAGAAATCCACAGGCATGTAGAAAATGTCAAAAAGGAAAGCAAAAGGGGATCATAGCATAATTCTGTAAAACAGGGATGAATTTAATGAAGTAAAAAACACTCACATGAATAAGATAAAAATAGCGCTGATATAGAATCAATTAGGCAGCAGTGTGGACCGTCCCAACGCGTTTCGTCTCCATGGACATCGTCTAGGGTGTCCCTCCACTGCTGCTCATCACAAATATATAAAAAATATATACACTATAGTTTGTAGACGCTATACTTTCATCCAAACCAATTAATATACATTTATTGGGATTTTTTTTGTTTTTTTACCAAAGACGTAGCAAAATACATTTTGGCATAAATTTATGAAAAATTTTTTTTATTGCATATGTTTTATAGCAGAAAGTAAATCTTTGTTTTTTTTTTTTTTTAAAAAAAGTGTCTTTCTTCATTTATAAAATAAACATATCAAATACCACCAAAAGAAAGGTCTATTTGCGTAAAAAAAAAAAAAAAAATGATACAAATATAGTTTGGGTACAGCGTTCCATGATCGCCAGTTAAAGTAGCGCAGTGCTGAATAGCAAAAAATGGCCTGGTCATGAAGTGGGGGTAAATCTTCTGGAGCTGAGATGGTTAATTAGCAGTAACATTTTACTTGCCTTTAATGAGGTTTTATCGTCTCCTACACAGGCGGGTGTGGATATTCCTGAGGGTCCCCTTCCTGACAACTTCCCCCAAGATCAAGTAAGTGGATTTTATATGATACAGGTGTTTAAATCTTTAAAGTTCAAGTGGCTGCAAAAAAAAAAAAAAAAAATATCTTGTGCTAATTATTTCATTCAGTTAAAGTAGATAAACCTGAACGGAATTTAATTTATTTTACTAAAAGCTCTGAGTATCATTAAAGTTAAACTTCAGGCAGATATAAAAGACACAAATTATTGCAGCTCTATAGTCATTAATACATCATTGACTTTTTTTTTTTTTACAAGCAGTTTATACCAGCAGTGTATTTAAAGACCTGGGTTCAGGGGAAGTGGGTTGAATGATGCCGGCTATCAGACTGAGGACATCTAGTAGCTTCCAAAAAAACACTGCAGGGGGAAATCTTTGGATTCAAGCTGAATATTTCAGGAAAAGATGGTTTAAAGCCGAACTCCAGTATAAGCAAATATTAAATACGTTGGATATAGAAAAGAATCACACCCTTGAAATTAATCACATTTTGTTGCTTTGTCGCCTTAAATTAAATACTGTATATACTTGAGTATAAGTCAAATTTTTCAGCCCCTTTTTTGGGGCTGCAAGTGCCCCCCTCGACTTATGCACAAGATACCGCCGTCTGCCTACATGATTAGCGTGTCATGCAGGCAGACGGCGGCCAGCGTGTGCTACATTACACTCGGCAGCGGCTCTCACTGTTCAAAAGCCGCGCCTCCTTGTCTGTGATAGGCAGTCAGTGTACAGCCTATCACAGACATTCTCTCATCCTCGCTGACCGCTGACTGCTGGGAAATTGAGTTTTCTGCCTATCATGGATGAGGAGGAGGTGCGGCTTTTGAACAGTGAATGGCCGCCGCACACGCTGATCGGTGCAGAGCGGCACACGGAGGATGCACAGGACACAGGTAGGATGCACACAGATACATGCACACAGGTACATATATACATGACACATGCATACATACACAGGACACAGGTACATATATACATGACACATGCACACATACACAGGACACAGGTACATATATACATGACACATGCACACATACACAGGACACAGGTACATATACACATGACACATGCATACATACACAGGACACAGGTACATATACACATGCACACATACACAGGACACAGGTACATATATACATGACACATGCATACATACACAGGACACAGGTACATATACACATGACACATGCACACATACACAGGACACAGGTACATATACACATGACACATGCATACATACACAGGACACAGGTACATATACACATGACACATGCACACATACACAGGACACAGGTACATATACACATGCACACATACACAGGACACAGGTACATATACACATACACATATACACAGGTACATGACACATGCACATATACACAGGACAGAGGTACATGACACATGCACATATACACAGGACACATGACACCTATACACAGGACTCATGGATGGATGGATTCAGGTATTCCCCTAAATTTGATATTGTTGCTCCTCAAGCGATCTTCTAGGTCCGCTACTTTATATTGGAGGCATTGCATCTCAGATTCTTGGTCAGCGTATGCATCAACAAGGTCATTATGTGCAGTGTACAGATCCGCCATTTTAGTTTCTAAGTGTTGGATTTTAACAGCGTGTGTTTGGACAGTCTCATTTAAGGGTGCAAACATGTCTGAGAGATCATTAAACAGAGTGCTTCTAAGGGAGAGAAGTAAGTTTTTCATGGTATTCTCAGAAATGGGTTGTTCTGTGGCTGGGAACACATCAAGTGATAATCCTGGGGGCATGTTCTGTAGAGAGGCCTGAGGGGGAATGTGCTGCGGTGCAGGGGAGAACTCATCCTCCTCCCTGCGCTGCTTAGATTTCACTGGGCTGTGAGTGGTGGGAGTTGATGGGGAGAGCGTTCTTCCAGTTCCTCTGTGCTGGGTGATGGTGTATCTCCCTGCAGCTTGATGACCAGGCTGGGATCGCTCCCATGGAGCTGGGGCCGGCGCCATTCTGCCTACCTCTCTGAGGTGCCACTGGATAGAAGTCCGTGAGGCTGCCTGTTTACTTTCTGCCATTTGGTCATCACTCCCACTTTGGTGAGTGGGTATAGAGCCTGAGGTGACCTCTCCCCGCTGTCGCTGTGTGTTGCTCAGAGTGTGAGGCTGCCGGAGCTCTGAGTTATGCGGCCATTCTCTCCGCCGGCCGGACACGCCCCCTCTATTTTTTTTTTAATTGTATTCTTTTTCTATTTGTTTAATCTATTCTATTCTTTTCTTTTCTATTCAAATTTATTCTATTTGAAAATTTGATTTTCAGGAGATGGTTATATTCTTCCTTTTCTATTCTATTGTTTTTTTTCTATACTATTCTGTTATTTTCTATTCTATTATAGTCTATTCTATTCTTTTTTTCTATTCCAATTCAAATTGATTCTACTTGAATTTTGGGAAATGGTTATATTCATTCTATTCCATTCTATTCTATTGTTTTTTTTAAATTATTTTTCTATTCTATTATAGTCTATTCTATTCTTTTTTTTCTATTCTATTCTTTTCTATTCTATTTTTTTCTTATGTATTCAAAATCAAATTTCAGAAGATGGTTTCTTTCTATGTTACTCTATTCTATTTGTTTCTATTATATTATGGTCTATTCTGTTCTTTTATTTTCTATTCTATTTTGTTCTGTTTGACTCTATTGTATTCTTTTATTTTCTGTTATATTCTTTTCTATTCCATTTTTTTTCTCTATCCTATTCCTTTATTTTATATTCTATTTCATTCTCTTTGGAAATTCGAAAATTATTTGAATTTGATAATGAATCGAATTCAAAAACTTGGAAAGGGAAAGAGACAACAAACTCCTTCCAAATTAAATAGGATTTTTATGGAGATGATATGTCTGGTATAGAGGTGAGCACCAAAGACACCAATATTAAAAAATTTGTTAAATATAATCAAAGATAAAAAACTATTTGAATTCGAAAAGTATTTGAAAACAAGTCAAATTTAAATTTCGTACAAATTTTTGTTTTTCGTTATTTCGGATTCGTTTAAACTCGGTACTATTGTAATTTGGAAATTCAGAATTTCCAAAAAAAAAAAAAATTCGTCAGAATTTCAGTTCGGAACAAAAAGATCTGCGCATGTCTAGTGAAATCCCTCCTGTAGTGGTATTGTGTTCTGTCGCCAGGGAGCCGTCCCCACTGGCAGAATACAATGATCACTGTTGGCGGCCATAGCTGTCAGCAGTGGTCAGTCAAAAAAAAACAAAAAACGTTGTAGTGAAGACGATCGATGGATCGATTTCAGTACAACCAGCCCGCCCATAGACAGATCAGAATTCAGCCGGTTCCTGCGTCTATGACCAGTTTTAGTCAGTGGCTCTCAACCTTTTTGGCTCACCCCCCTCTCTAAGAATTTGGAAGCTCAAAATCTATTTTAAAATGTAATTTCCCTTTTTTTTTTTTTTCCTATTCAGCCGCTGACTCCATC
The DNA here is from genome assembly GCF_042186555.1 of Aquarana catesbeiana. NCBI lineage: Eukaryota > Metazoa > Chordata > Amphibia > Anura > Ranidae > Aquarana > Aquarana catesbeiana. Next base: position 778,562,941 of record NC_133325.1, on the reverse strand, counting down.
CCTACGGATGTGCTGAACATCGGCTTTTCCAGCTTCTTAAAGTTAATGAGGAACCTGTGGCTGTGTGCTTCCTGCGGTTTTGCTGTAATTTGGTGTCAGAGGTGGCAGCTGACAGCGAACGTCTGCAGCATCAGATCTCTTCCTCTTTCTAGTTGTCATGATATTTGGCAAATCCACATTCACACTTGTATGTTGTCACAAATGGTAGAAGCTTACAGACGGCTTTATGTGAACCGCTCAGCAAAGATTCTAGCAGACGAGTCCAGAAACCCGACAGAGGAAGAGTACTGAACCCGATATATCAATAAGCTCTTCTTCCTTCGTTAAAGCTGAAGTTTAACCACTCGCCTGACATTTTTATCATTTTTTTTTCACGCAAGTAGAGCTTTATTTTGGTGGTATTTTATCACTGCTGGGGTTTTTTTTTCTTTGTTAAACAAATGAAAAAAGACCAAACATTTTAAAAGAAAAAAATGTAGTTTTTCTCCTTTATTGCTGTGCACTGATGAGGCGGAACTGATGATGCTGCAGTGATGGGCACTAATAGGCTGTACTGATGATGAGGAACTGTTATGCGGCACTAATGGGCCCTAATAAGCGGCACTGATGGGCACTGATAGCTGGCACTAATATGTGGCACTGATGAAAAAGCACTGATGGGCACTGATTTACACCACTGATTGGCAGCACTGATGGGCACTGAATGACACCACTGATTGGCAGCACTGATGGGCACTGATTGACACCACTGATTGGCACTGATTGACACCACTGATTGGCAGCACTGACGGGCACTGATTGGCACCACTGATTGGCAGCACTGATGGGCACTGATTGACACCACTGATTGGCAGCACTGATGGGCACTGAATGACACCACTGATTGGCAGCACTGATGGGCACTGAATGACACCACTGATTGGCAGCACTGATGGGCACTGATTGACACCACTGATTGGCACTGATTGACACCACTGATTGGCAGCACTGACGGGCACTGATTGGCACCACTGATTGGCAGCACTGATGGGCACTGATTGACACCACTGATTGGCAGCACTGATGGGCACTGAATGACACCACTGATTGGCAGCACTGATGGGCACTGAATGACACCACTGATTGGCAGCACTGATGGCCACTGAATGACACCACTGATTGGCAGCACTGATGGGCACTGATTGACACCACTGATTGGCAGCACTGATGGTCACTGATTGACACCACTGATTGGCACTGATTGACACCACTGATTGGCAGCACTGACGGGCATTGATTGGCACCACTGATGGGCGCCGATGAGGCTGCACTGATATGTGGCACTAATGGGCACTAATAAACAGCACTGACAGACACTTGTACCCTGTACACACGATCGGACTTTCCTGACGGAAAATGTGCGATCGGAGCCTGTTGTTGGAAATTCCGACCGTGTGTGGGCTCCATCTGACTATTTCCATCGGAATTTCCGACACTCAAAGTTTGAGATCTGGATCTTAAATTTTCCGACAACAAAATCCGTTTGCGTAAATTCCGCTCGTGTGTACACAATTCCGACGCACAAAGTTCCACGCATGCTCGGAATCAAGCAGAAGAGCAGCACTGGCTATTGAACTTCATTTTCTCGGCTCGTCGTACGTCTTGTATGTCACCGCATTTTTGACGTTCGGAATTTCCGACCAACTTTGTGTGAAAGTGTGTATGTAAGACAAGTCTGAGCCAACATCTGTCGGAAAAAAATCTGATGGATTTTGTTGGAATGTGCGATCGTGTGTACGGGGCATAATAGGTAGCACTTGATGGGCACTGATAATTGACACTGATATGTGGCACTGATGGGCATTAATATGCGGCACTGATGAGGAAGCACTGATTGGCAGCACTGATGGGCGCTGAGTGACACCACTGATTGGCAGCACTGATGGGGACTGATAGGCAGCACTAAAGGGCTCTGATAGCCAGCACTGATGAGGAGACACTGATTGACAGCACTGATTGGCAGAAACTAATTGGCATTGATAGGAAGCACTGATGGGGCTGCTCTGATTATCAGGATACTAATGATCAGTGTCCTGATTATCAGTGCAGATGTCCTCTTTCACACTAGCCGGTTACCGGCTCTCTCCTCTCCTCATGCTGTGACAGCGTAATGAAAGGAAAGCCAATAACCGACAAGTGTGTTTACATTATGATCAGCTGTGATTGGACACAGCCGATCACGTGGTAAAGAGCTGCTGTCATTGGCTCTTTACCCCAATCAGTGTTGCACTGTGTCCTGGGGACACAGCTCACTACCAATCACCGCGCGCCAAGAATGGAAGGATGTCATAGGATGTCCTCCCAGAACTACAGTGGTCCCACCTGGCCGTCATTTGTCTATACAGCGGGCGGGAACTGGTTGATCTGCTTATATTTTGCCTTCCCTGGTTCCTCTGTTGCCCTAAACCTGCTAATGATGACATTTTTAAATAAAGCTTTTCTATTATTTTTACATATCCTGTTTTAGACCCAGTGATGTCATCACTGTGTCAGGAATCAGCAGAAAGGAAGACTAGATCTGCATGGCTACAAACCAAACCATATACAGTATGTGTGTATCTATATATATATATATAATTAACCACTTGACCACCAGAAGGTTTTACCCCCTTCATGACCAGGGCATTTGTTGCTATTCAACACTGCGCTACTTTAACTGGTAATTGTGCAGTCATGCAACACTGTAACCAAACAAAATTAATATCATTTTTTTTCCCACAAATAGAGCTTTCTTTTGGTGATATTTGATCACCTCTGCGGTTTTTATTTTTTGCGCTATAAACAAAAAGAGAGCAACAATTTTGAAAAAAAAAACAATATTTGTTACTTTTTGCTTTAATAAATATCTCCAATAATGTTTTAAAAACCACAATTTCTACATCAGTTTAGGCCAATATGTAATCTTCTTCATATTTTTGGTTAAAAAAAAAAAATCGCAAAAAGCGTATATTGATTGGTTTGCGCAAAAGTTATAGCGTCTACAAACTATGGGAAAGATTTATGGCATTTTTATGGTATTTTTTTTTTTACTAGTAATGGTGATGATCAGCGATTTTTAGTGGTTCTGCGACAAATCAACGGACAGATTGGACACTTTTGACACATTTTTTTGGGACCATTGACTATTATACAGTGATCAGTGCTCTAAATATACACTGATTACTATGTAAATGGCACTGGTAGGGAAGGGGTTAACACTAGGGGGCGATCAAGGGGTTAAATGTGTGTTCCCTAGATGTCGTCTAACTGTATGGGGGATAGGAATGACTGGGGGAGGAGACATATTGTTGTTCCTACTTAGTAGGAACAAACGATATGTCTCCTCTCCCCTGACAGAACAGGCCTGTGCAGGCTCTCGTGCATGCGATCGCACCGGGTCCCCCGTCGTGCTGCGGGTGCACGCGTGTGACTCCAGCGATGCGCGTGCGCCCTTTGGTGTCTCTTAAAGGGGACCCCGTACCCATACAGGGTTTCACCCAGCAGTGCCATTGTGCTGCAGTATAAGTACATGAGCCGGTTGGGAACCAGTTAAAGTGATTGTTAAGTCCAGTTTTTTTCCTATAAAGATAACAAGCATGTTCTACTTACCTGCCCAGTTGCAGTTGATTTTGCACAGAGCAGCCCAGATCCTCCTCTTCTCATGTCCCTCTTCTGTGATCCTGGCACCTCCCTTCTGTTCAGTGCCCCTCACAGTAAGCAGCTTGCTATGGGGGCACCCAATCTGACTCACAGGCCCCATGTGTCCATTCAGACATCGCGCCCTGACCCGCCGCCGTCCCCTCTCCCCCCGATTGACAGCAGCGGGAGCCAATGGCACCACTGCTGTATCTCAGCCAAACAGGAAGGAGAATCTCTGACGGCTGTGACACTCGTGGACATCGCTGGACAGAGAGGGACCTCAGGTAAGTATTAGGGGGGCTGCTGCACACAGAAGGCTTTTTATCTTAATGCATAGAATGCATTAAGATAAAAAAACCTTCTGCCTTTACAACTTCTTTAATTGTTTTGCGTGAAAGTTATAGCATCTACAAACTATAGTATATATCCTGGAATTTACACAGCTATAGACACTATACTGTAATGGTGATGACCAGCGACTTATAATAGGACTGTGATAGGGTGGCGGACAATCTGGCGCTAACTGATGCTGGCTGCAAGCTACACTAAATGACACTGATGTCAAAAGTGACACAAATACAGTGATTGGTGCTAATGCTCTATACTGTACTAATGACACTGGGTGGGAAGAGGTTAACATCAGAACTCTGCGTGTGATTGGCCACAGCTGATCAGCTGAATTCAGCCAAAACCATTGGCTGAAATCAGCTGCCAAACTCATGTTGTGTCCAATCACAGCACAAGTCAGCGGGGGGCACACATGTACCTCACCTGCCCTGGAGCTGCAACCCGCTCGCAGTAAAACTACTGTGGGCAGGTGGCAAGTAGTTAAGGTTTATTACGTTTATTTATTATTATTATTATTATTACTATTTATATTGTTATTTATTAATGTTTATTATTTGTTTATTGTTATTTTGTATTTAATACATGTATTGTCACTTTAAAGAGGATCTCCTGTCCCCCCCCCCCCCCAAAAAAAGTCATAATCAAATGTTGTTGTTTTTTTTGGGGGGGGGGGGGGTTGACTGAAGATTACTTTAAAGTACAAAAAAAACTTTATAAATGAATAATAATAGTAATTAATAAAAATACAATAATATTAGTAGTAATAATAATACCAATAATAAAAAAAATAGGCTAATAATAATAATACCAATAATAAAAAAATAGGCTAATATTAATACCAATAATAAAAAATAGACTAATAATAATAATATAATTATTATTATTATTATTATTTAAAAAAATAAAGTCAGCAACTATACAAATACTGTAGCTGCTGACCTGTACTAAAAGGACATTTACTTATCCAAGGATCCCACGCTGTCCTCATCTCGGCTGAATATTCCCTGGCATGTTTACTAAGGGTAGCCAGCTGTGGCTCCTTGTGGCTTCCCACTGCGCATGCGCGAGCCGCACATCGTGTTGTGAATGGACCCGCAGCCTCCAGAGACCTGTGACGTGTCCCAGAAGGCTGCTGGCAAAGTGAGTGGGGGGGGGGGCAAGCTTCCGCTCAGGATCGCCTAGACCAGTGATGGCAAACCTTGCCACCCCAGATGTGTGAGAACTACATTTCCCATGATGCTCAACTACACTGCAGAGTGCACGAGCATCATGGGAAATGTAGTTCCAAAACATCTGGGGTGCCAAGGTTCTCCATCACTGGTCTAGGGCAATCTGAGTGGAAGTGGGAGTGGCTACCTGTCAAAACCAGGTACCCGCTCCCCATCAAAAGAAAGAATAAGTCCAAAAGTGGTTTGGGGGTTGGGGGGTTGGGGGGGTGGCGTCAAAAAAGTGGAACTTCCCCATTTTTGGGTGGAGTTCCGCTTTAAGGAGATTGTACTGTACAGAGATCTTACAACCAGATTGGGCATCCATTAAAAACAATCCCACTTTTCGCTCATTATTACTCCAAGGCTCATTACTTTTGTAGATTTTTGCTCCAGTTTATATAAAATAATGATTTCTGGGAGCCGCAGTCTGGTACACGATGCTTATCTGAGAATTCAGTTTTCCCCGTAGTCGGCAATCTCCCTAGCACAGCACTTAACATGTATTAGGCATTTCATTGTCAGGGAAGTGTTTCATTCGATAAAACGCGGGCGGAAACAAGACGTAATTCATGTATCGCGCTCCTTGATAAATAGGAGGTGTAAAACGTTTCATGTTGCCGTAGTCATTTCCTATTGAAATTAATTTGATTTCGCTATCAGTGTATAGGGGGCCGGGGGAGGCAGTCAGGCGACATTAAACAGAATGACATGAGAATATATTTACATAATACACATTCAAAAGGACCTCATCCAATTTCACGCAGAGCTGTAGCCCCTGATTGGTGCGTTGGCCTCTTGATTTAAAGGGATGCGGCATTCAGAAAGGAACAACCTGTTTTTTTTTAAGCAGATATGGGGATGATTTTCTTAATAAATTATACGAGAGAAGAGACGTGCGAACATTCACTGCCATGTGCGATTGGGAGCCAACATCCTGGGTAGTCCATGTTCCGTGTGTACTATGGCGTGTGCTGCCTTCACATCTCAGAATACGCCCCTTCTTAGGCTAGGTTCTTATACTATGTTGCCAAAAGTATTGGGACGCCTGCCTTTACACCCACATGAACTTTAATGGCATCCCAGTCTTAGTCTGTAGGGTTCAGTATTGAGTTGGCCTACCCTTTGCAGCTATAACAGCTTCAACTCTTCTGGGAAGGCTGTTCACAAGGTTTAGGAGTGAGTCTATGGGAATGTTTGACCATTCTTCCAGAAGCGCATTTGTGAGGTCAGGCACTGATGTTGAACGGGAAGGCCTGGCTCGCAGTCTCCGCTCTAATTCATCCCAAAGGTGTTCTATCGGGTTGAGATCAGGACTCTGTGCTGGCCAGTCAAGTTCCTCCACCCCAAACTCGCTCATCCATGTCTTTATGGACGTTGCTTTGTGCACTGGTCCAAATCATTTGGTGGAGGGGGGATTATGCAAAAAAATACAGTGGATAGTGGTGCAGGCTGTATATAGCATGTAGCATTTTTTCAGAAGCCCATTTGTGAGGTGAGGCATTGATGTAGTGCCAATTCATCCCAAAGGTGTTCTATCGGGTTGAGGTTGGTTCCTCCACCCCAAACTCGCTCATTCATGTCTTTATGGATCTTGCTTTTGCACTGGTCCAAATCATTTGGTGGAGGGGGGATTATGGTGTGGGGTTGTTTTTCATCAGTTGGACTTGGCCCCTTAGTTCCAGTGAAGGGAACTCTTAATGCGTCAGCATACCAAGACATTTTGGACAATTTCATGCTCCCAACTTTGTGGGAACAGTTTGGGGATGGCCCCTTCCTGTTCCAACATGACTGGACACCAGTGCACAAAGCAAGGTCCATAAAGACATGGATGAGCGAGTTTGGGGTGGAGGAACTTGACTGGCCTGCACAAAGTCCTGACCTCAACCTGATAGAAAACCTTTGGGATGAAGGAGAGTGGACTCCGTGCAGGCCAATCAAGTTCCATCACCCAAAACTCGCTCATCACCCTGCATTGCATAGGGAAGCATACAGACCTAGTGATGACATCATGGAGTCTAAAATATGATATGTAATGAAAATGTCATTAGTGTGTTGATGAGGAAAGAAGGACCACAAGTCAAATTATAAGCAGCTTTATTGTACAACTCATGACAGTAGTGATATGTTCTCTTACTCTTCTTCATTTCAACTCCAATGACATTTGTGAGGCTCTGTTTTCTCGCTCCTGTCACTGTCTGTACCTGGTTCACATTGATGCGATTTGACATGTCATATCGCTGGCCAAATCGGCGGCTATTGCCGGCAATGGCACCGTTCGAATCAGCGCATTTCTGTACTACTTTTGGCGATTTCAATAGACATCTATGCAGGAAATCGTTAGAGAGCTGTGGAAGGGACCCAGCAGGCTCCACCCACTACAGGCTGTCTGCAGAAAACTGCAGGAGGGGGCAGAGACAAGACCACAATGGAACAATTTTTTAGTTTCAGATAGATGCGTTATGTTACTAATTTCGTTTCGTTGATTAATTCCGGAATTCAGTTTGTTTTGATTTAATTTAGTTTTGTTTATTAATGAATTCAAAATTTTTGGAACTATTCGAATTTGGATGTGTGTGAAGAAAGGCTGGTTGTTAAGAAGTGGGCCACGTTCTTAACAACTGATGACGCATCAGCTATCAGCGGGCTTATCTACGGACAGCTGAAAAGTAAACAAAAGAATGCCGGCAATAGAAAATTCTGAAAAAACAGCATTGGTCCCCCCCCCCCCCCCCAATCCATACCACACCAAAATTATAAAAAACTTAAATAATAAATATCAGTGCCATCTGTCATCAGTGTCATGTGTCATCAGTGCCACGTATTAGTGCCATCTGTCATCAGTGCCACATGTTAGTGCCATCTGTCATCAGTCCCACGTATTAGTGCCATCTGTCATCAGTGCCACGTATTAGTGCATCTGTCATCAGTGTCATGTGTCATCAGTGCCACGTTTTAGTGCCATCTGTCATCAGTGCCACATGTTAGTGCCATCTGTCATCAGTCCCACGTATTAGTGCATCTGTCATCAGTGTCATGTGTCATCAGTGCCACGTATTAGTGCCATCTGTCATCAGTGCCACATGTTAGTGCCATCTGTCATCAGTGCCACGTATTAGTGCATCTGTCATCAGTGTCACGTATTAGTGCCATCTGTCATCAGTGCCACGTATTAGTGCCATCTCTCATCAGTGTCACCAGTGCCACGTATCAGTGCCATCTGTCATCAGTGCCACAGCAGTGTCACGTGTCATTGTCCTGGTGCTCCAGTGCCTTCAAAAGTGTAATAGGTTGTCAACAAGTTAGATGTGTAATTTATGCTCCTAGAACACGTGATGTGACTCCCTGAATGTTGGGCCTCTCTTTGTGGCCAGGCTGTGAAAAAGTCCCACACATGTGGTATCGTAGATCTCAGGAGGAGTAGCAGAATGTATTTTGGGGTGTTATTTGTGGTATACACATGCCATGTGAGAAACCTATTACAATGACAGTTTTGTGGGGAAAAAAATAAAAAATAAAAAAATCTTCATTTTGCAAAGAATTGTGTGAAAAAATGACAACATCAAAAACCTCACCATGCATCTTACTAAATACCTTGGATTGTCTACTTTCAAAAAATGGGTCATTTGGAGGGTATTTGTACTTTCCTGGCTTGTTCGGGTCACAAGAAATGAGATAGCCCGTCAGTACATCAGGTGTGATCAATTTTTTATGATTTGCACCACAGCTTGTAGACTCTCTGACTTTCACAAAGACCAAATAATATCCACTAATTTGGGTTATTTTTTACCAAAGATATGTAGCAGTATAAATTGTGGCCAAAATTTAAGAAGAAAAATTAATAATTTGCAAAATTTTATCACAGAACCTAAGAAAAATGCGTTTTTTTCAAAATTTTCGGTCTTTTTTCATTTATAGCACAAAAAATAAAAAACCCAGAGGTGATCAGATACCACCAAAAGAAAGCTCTATTTGTATGAAAAAAAGGACAAAAAATGTATTTGGGTACAATCGTACATGACTGAGTAATTGTCATTCAAAATGTGAGAGCGCTGAAAGCTGAAAATTGGTCTGGGCAGGAGGGGGGGTTTAAGTGCCCAGTAGGCAAGTGGTTAATAAAACAATGTCTTATTTATTTCCCAAGGAAATAGGAAGATGCTAACATGAAAACACTATAGAGCATATAACATAAGAACATCAAAGATACTTATCGCAAGGGTGTCCCCCTAGACACGGTCTCATCAGCTGAGCTCAAGATGATAGTAACAGAGAGAGCCATGAGGCTCATAGAGCCATCAGGCACGAGCTAAGAGCAGAAAAGGGATGACTTACCTTCTGTGTGCACTTTTTACACATTCATTAAGACCCACTCGTAACCACACCCCACTACCCTCCTGTCCAATGAGATATTGCCAAAAGGTAGTCCTTTTAATATATTATAATTCTGTCCGTCCTGCTGTATCGGCCTCTAGGGGCTGCATTGTCCATGTATCATGTCTATGTGCCCTGGGTCCTGTTGATCCTTTGATCTTTGTAATCCACCTTCATCAATCATCCTGGCAGCCACGGCCAGGCCATAGCATTATCACACCAGTCGATCAGGAGCCAAGCTTTTGTTTTACAAAGCTTTGATGTGCAACTTGTTACATTCCAAAGGCCACCTGTCTGCATCAACCAGGAAGTGAAACTCCAGAAATATGATATTAAACCATATTGCCTTCCAACATGTCCTTTAAAAATACAAGAAGAATTTAGGTATGCTGATTAGTCATAGAATTATTGTCAGGTTAACTGACCTGTGCTAATGCAGTAATTTTGGCGAGGTCAATCATGAATGGGTAAAGTAAAGTGAGCGAGCAAACAGTAATAGGTACAGAAGTGCTTAGCAAGGGCTCGGATCCAGAATTTGCCCTCCTAACCCTTATCAGATTAGATACACTACTGACTAACACAGTACCACATTTCTCTAGATTTGCAGTGTCCATTCTGTAATTTTTTTGTTTTGTTTTGTGGTGTAGAAATACTTTCAGACAGCATTGTTGTCTGGCTTTTGTGCTGAGCAAGAGCTGGCCATGCAGCAGTTACGCAGTTAACCCAAATCTGCAGCCCCAGCACTTGGAGACCTGCCCTGCGGATAATAGAAAATAGCCAGAATGCATCATATATCTATATGGCAGAAGTCAAATAGATTTAGGATTCTAACCCTCTTCAGTTATGAATCGCCTCTACACACAAGAATTAACCCTGTCTGCTCCACTGCAAGCTTTACCGTCACCAATTATATATATATATATTTATACACACATATACAGTGCCTTGAAAAAGTATTCATACCCCCTTTTTTTTTTTTACAATTTTATTTTTTTAGGAGTCCAGTTGGGGGCTTTGGTGAGATGTCGGGGGTCTAAACAGACCTCTGATGTTCCGCCTTTGAAACAGAGAAAGGTGATTGAGGACACAGCCCTCAATCTCCATCTCTGCAGCCTCCGCAGCACTGAATGAATGGATAGGAGAGAGCTTCCCCTCCATTCACAAACTGAAGCATAGTAGACACAGTTTACTATGTTTCAGTTATGAATGCACAGAGTCAGTGATCAGTACAGTTCACTGACTCTCCATTCAGATAAGGAAGGGGCCAGTAAATGACACATTTACTGTCCCTTCCCCGCTCTCCATCCTGACAAATCCCCCACAGCAGCTGCCAGGAGAAGAGAGTGGGGAGTCGGTAGAGCTGCAGGGTGATGAGTGGGGGGGGGGGGACAGGAGAGAGAAGGGGAGCCAGTAAAGAGCTCAGGAGGTCTGGAGAGCACACGTGGCAGCAGAGAAAAGCTGGATAGGAAGAACGTTGGGGGTGGCTGCATATAGAGGAATTAATCTCTCCATTTTCCTCCATCAGCCACTGAATGCCTGCAGGAGGGAGAGAAGGAGAAGCAGACATTCAGGAGCAGGAGGAAAATCTAAAAGGTTCCTCTATATGCAGCCGCCCCCGCCGTTCTTCCTATCCAGGCATACAGGGGGCCGCAATTGCGACCCCTGTAGGTACGCCCCTACAAGGGCTTTTGGTTGTGGTGGTGGCCAGTGAGGAGGTAACATATCACCTCCTCACCGCCTGTCAAATGCTCTCTACAAAGCAATCAATCATAGATCACTTTTCAGAGGAGTGACAATAATAGCTGCACAATTGACTTTTCTTGGGGCTCTTTCAGACAGGCGACCCAGGGGAGAAAAAAATGGGCCCCCCTGCCCGCCCACCCAAACTATCACAATACAGCCAGACAGGGCTGAACCCATGCAGAAGCACAATGAAGCATTTTTAACTCGGGGTTCAGAGTTTGACAAGCGGCAATGCAGGTCATACTCATCCATTGAGTTTAATAGGGCTGCACCATAACCGCATGCAATACTCTTTTTTTTTTTTTTTTTTTTTGTATGATTACACAACAAAATGATTTTTAACAAATACATACAGTGCTGGAATAAAAATGGGTTAAATCTGGATTGTATGTGAAAATAATAAAAAACATTTAAAATGCTTTCATAAGTATTCCTCTAAACAAGTTATAGTGCAACCAATTACATTCAGAAGTCACGTAATGTGGAAAATGGAGCTGCTCACCTGTGTGCAATTATATATTACAATCTTCTCGAAATAAATGTACCTATTTCTGGAAGGCTCCACAGTGTGACAGAGAACATATCTGAACAACATCATGAAGACCAAGGAGCTTTAAAAACAGGGATAAAGTTCTTGAGAAGCTCCAGATGGTGTTGGCTTACAACAAAACTGCCCAAACTTTGAACATACCTGGAGTACTGGTAAATCCTGTACTAAAAAAGTAAGAGCTTCTGGCACAACCATGACTCTGCCTAGAGAAGGCAATCCACCAAAACTCAAGCGTCTCCAAAGCCTCCATAGAAGCCTACGACAACGCTTGTTTAAAGCACTTGTAGCTTTTGAGAGGCTTTTATTCAGCTTTAGCTTCACTTTGTTTTGGAGGTATTGCAAATATGAGATATCCCAGGATGCACTGGGAAACCAACAAGCGAACTGGAAAGACGTCATCAGCAGTCAGTTCTAGTTCATATGTATATATTCTGGGAGTGTCTGGTGCAACTGTCACATCTGGTGTGCAGCGCGGAGCAGCAGGAAAGTGAGCGGGGTCTGGACCGGAGTGGAGCAATGGCACACATGGGAACGCTATAGTGGAAGGTTCAAATAACTGTAGAGAGAGGACTGAGTGGTGGAGGATGAGCAGAGCTGGGGGACCAGAGCAGGAGAAACTAGCAAATGTCACACGTGGTGTGCAGCATGGAAGCAAAATAGCAGGAAGTGAGTGGGGACCAAAGAGAGGAGGGTCAGAAAACCAGAGGATCAGTAGAGATTGGGGTTACTTCTGAGTGGGAGGATCAGCAGAGCTGGGGATTACTACTTTGCAGGGGCTCAGCAAACCTGGGGGGTACTACTAAGTGGGGCATCAGCAGAGCTGGGGGTTACTACTTTGCAGGGGCTCAGCAAACCTGGGGGTACTACTAAGTGGGGCATCAGCAGAGCTGGGGGTTACTACTTTGCAGGGGCTCAGCAAACCTGGGGGTACTGCTAAGTGGGGCATCAGCAGAGCTGGGGGTTACTACTTTGAGGGGGAGCATTAAATCTGGGGGTAGAGCTGATAGTTACCACTGAGTGGGGGAGTATTAAATCTGGGGGTACTACTGAGTGGGGCATCAGCAGAGCTGGGGGTTACTACTGAGTGGAGGGTCAGCAGAGCTGGGGGGTTACTACTGAGTGGAGGGTCAGCAGAGCTGGGGGTTACTACTGAGTGGGGGATCAGCAGAGCTGGGGGTTACTACTGAGTGGAGGGTCAGCAGAGCTGGGGGTTACTACTGAGTGGGGGGTCAGCAGAGCTGGGGGTTACTACTGAGTGGGGGGTCAGCAGAGCTGGGGGTTACTACTGAGTGGGGGGTCAGCAGAGCTGGGGGTTACTACTGAGTGGGGGATCAGCAGAGCTGGGGGTTACTACTGAGTGGGGGATCAGCAGAGCTGGGGGTTACTACTGAGTGGGGGATCAGCAGAGCTGGGGGTTACTACTGAGTGGGGGATCAGCAGAGCTGGGGGTTACTACTGAGTGGAGGGTGAGAACAGGTGAGAACAGCAGCAATAGCAGCTTTATATTTGATCATTTATTTGAATATGAATTTTTGGGGGAGTTCTGCTTTAAGTTCTCCTATCAGCAATGTTGGCTTTGCATCCTCAGTGTTATCTGAAACTCGCCAGTCAATTTGCATTGCAGGAAATTAAAATGACATCACATCTCGCAGTGCCGTGGAGAAAGCTCAGTATCTCTGCTTCTGGAATCACTCTGTCCTCTATCGCACGCATTGATTGCATAAAACGACGCCTGCACTGTCAGGCGTGGAGTAATGGAGTTTTTTTTTTTTTTTTTTTTTTAATGTGTCATCTGGAACCTCCGTGCCTTTGCGGCAGAGATCGAGGAGTTTGTTGATTTCGGGTGAAGGGATGTTTGGCAAACGACAGCGTACACCGCCAGCCTCGTCTAAAATAGCTGCAGCCGATTTTGCTGCATTTTCCTAAAATAGAAACAAGCTATTTAAAAATGCGCTGTGGAGCTGCATTTTCCCCCAGCCGTTCTTGGCTGGCTATTGTCATGTTGCTCTGATATGGAATGCAGTTTGCCACTGTTGACTGAGACAAACTATAGAGGAAAAAAGACCACCACCTTAAAGGAGAACGGTCTGCTTTGCCCTTGGTGGCCAATCAAAGTTTAGCTTTAAAGTGGAATTTCAGCCAAACTTTTGCTTTTTTTTTTGTTTGGTATAAATACTCTGGGGGAGGGTTACACCTTTTTTATTGCTATGTGTCCCATAGGTGTGCGCCATCTATAGCATTGGGGTGTGCACCCCAAAACTCAAACATACATGTGTGTATGCTGTATATACAGTATCTCACAAAAGTGCGTACACCCCTCACATTTGTGTAAATATTTTCTTCTATCTTTTCATGTGACAACACTGAAGAAATGACACTTTGCTACAATGTAAAGTAGTGAGTGTACAGCTTGTATAACAGTGTAAATTTGCTGTTCCCTCAAAATAACTCAACACACAGCCATTAACGTCTAAACCGCTGGCAACAAAAGTGAGTACACCCCTAAGTGGAAATGTCCAAATTGGGTCCAATTAGCCATTTTCCCTTCCAGGGTCATGTGACTCGTTAGTGTTACAAGGTCTCAGGTGTGAATGGGGAGCAGGTGTGTTAAATTTGGTGTTATCACTCTCACTCTCTCATACTGGTCACTGGAAGTTCAACATGGCACCTCATGGCAAAGAACTCTCTGAGGATCTGAAAAAAAAGAATGGTTACTCTACATAAAGATGGCCTAGGCCAGTGATGGCGAACCTTGGCACCCCAGATGTTTTGGAACTACATTTCCCAAGATGCTCAACTACTCTGCAGAGTGCATGAGCATCATGGGAAATGTAGTTCCAAAACATCTGGGGTGCCAAGGTTGGCCATCACTGGTCTAGACTATAAGAAGATTGCCAAGACCCTGCAGCACGGTGGCCAAGACCATACAGCGGTTTAACAGGACAGGTTCCACTGTGAACAGGCCTCGCCATGGTCAACCAAAGAAGTTAAATGCACGTGCTCAGCGTCATATCCAGAGGTTGTCTTTGGGAAATAGACGTAAGAGTGCTGCCAGCATTGCTCTGAGGTTGAAGGGGTGGGGGGTCAGCCTGTCAGTGCTCAGACCATACACCGCGCACTGCATCAAATTGGTCTGCATGGCTATCATCCTAGAAGGAAGCCTCTTCTAAAGATGATGCACAAGAAAGCCAGCAAACAGTTTGCTGAGGAGACAAGCAGACTAAGGACATGGATTACTGGAACCATGTCCTGTGGTCTGATGAGACCAAGATAAACTTATTTGGTTCAGATGGTGTGAAGTGTGTGTGGCGGCAACCAGGTGAGGAGTACAAAGACAAGTGTGTCTTGCCTACAGTCAAGCATGGTGGTGGGAGTGTCATGGTCTGGGGCTGCATGAGTGCTGCCGGCACTGGGGAGCTACAGATCATTGAGGGAACCATGAATGCCAACATGTACTGTGACATACTGAAGCAGAGCATGATCCCCTCCCTTCAGTAACTGAGCCTTAGGGCAGTATTCCAACATGATAACGACCCCAAACACACCTCCAAGATGACCACTGCCTTGCTAAAGAAGCTGAGGGTAAAGGTGATGGACTGGCCAAGCATGTCTCCAGACCTAAACCCTATTGAGCATCTGTGGGGCATCCTCAAATGGAAGGTGTAGAAGCACAAGGTCTCTAACATCCACCAGCTCTGTGATGTCATCATGGAGGAGTGGAAGAGGACTCCAGTGACAACCTGTGAAGCTCTGGTGAACTCCATGTCCAAGAGGGTTAAGGCAGTGCTGGAAAATAATGGTGGCCACACAAAATATTGACACTCTGGGCCCAATTTTAACATTTTCACCTAGGGGTGTACTCACTTTTGTTGCCAGCGGTTTAGACATTAATGGCTGTGTGTTGAGTTATTTTGAGGGGACAGCAAATTTACACTGTTATACAAGCTGTACACTCACTACTTTACATTGTAGCAAAGTGTCATTTCTTCAGTGTTGTCACATGAAAAGATAGAATAAAATATTTACTAAAATGTGAGGTGTGTACTCACTTTTGTGACATACTGTATATATACCTGTATATAAAATGTAGGGCAGTGGACAGTGTTAGTAGAACAGAGATTGATGTCAGTAGTTTATTTTCTTTTTTTTTTTTTTGCAATTTTTTTTTCTTCTTTACAATATTATTTTTGATTGTTTTTCTTTACAGTTTTTGTAGGAGCCCCGTGGGGGGGGGGGGGGTTGGTGAAATACCAGGGGTCTGATTAGACCCCTGATTTCTCACTTTTGAGACAGAGAAAGGGACTAAGAACAGAGATTCCCCGATCCTTTTCTTTGCAGCCAGGCAGCAGGGGGAATCTGCATAGTACCGGGTGATTAGGGTGTGCCCAGGCTCACCTGGCACCCCATGTGGACATGCCTATAATGTGTCCTTTTCTAGATGATTTTTCCACACTTCCCGTCCCATTGACACCATTTGCCTCAAAATCAAATAGGTAACATTACCTATAAATAATGCGGGTTATTTTGCAAACCTGTTTACTTAAAAAGTTAGTTCACTGTTACAAAAAAAACTGGCTATGCAGGTATGGGGCACCTGTAGATAAAAACAAACTGTGCAGCTTTGACCAAAATTAACCACTTTACCTCCTGAAGATTTTACCCCCCTTCATGACCAGAGCATTTTTTGCTGTTCAGCACTGCACTACTTTAACTGGGGATTGTGCGGTCATGCAACACTACACAAATGAAATATATATCATCACACAAATAGAGCTTTTGGTGGTATTGGATCATCACTGGGTTTTTAATTTTGTTATTTTATTTATATATATATATATATAAAAAAAGAAGCAACCAGATCGCTGATCTGTGTACAGAGCTCTGTGTATATGTAAACACAGGGCTCTGTGCTGTGATTGGCTACAGCTGTTCAGCAGGTCTTAGGCATAAATCATTGGCCGGGACCAACTGACAAAATCTTGCTGTAGCCAGTGACAGTGTGGATTAGCAGCGGGCACGCCCATGTGCACCCCTAACCTGGAGCGAGCTGGCTGATGTACATGTACATATAAGTGATCCAGCCTGCCCGTGCTGCCCTGCTGCAGTAAACATACTGTGGCCAGGCGGCAAGCAGTTATGTGATGTCACTGATCTCTAGTGAATGGATTGGCTGCGTTCTCAGTGATGTCACCGGTCTCTAGTGATTGGATAGGCTGTATTCTCAGTGATGTCACCGGTCTCTAGTGAATGGATAGACTGTATTCTCAGTGATGTCACCGGTCTCTAGTGATTGGATAGGCTGTATTCTCAGTGATGTCACCGGTCTCTAGTGATTGGATAGGCTGTATTCTCAGTGATGTCACCGGTCTCTAGTGAATGGATAGACTGTATTCTCAGTGATGTCACCGGTCTCTAGTGATTGGATAGGCTGTATTCTCAGTGATGTCACCGGTCTCTAGTGATTGGATAGGCTGTATTCTCAGTGATGTCACCGGTCTCTAGTGAATGGATAGGCTGTATTCTCAGTGATGTCACTGGTCTCTAGTGAATGGATAGGCTGCATTCTCAGTGATGTCACCGGTCTCTAGTGAATGGATAGGCTACATTCTCAGTGATGTCACCGGTCTCTAGTGAATGGATAGGCTGTATTATCGTTTCTTATTGGTTAATAAGGAAGGTTTTCACCTTGTAGTCCTGTAATAGTCTTATCACTCTAACAGTCTCTGGTCATACGCCCGTCCTTGGTTTCTTTGTGTTTTACTGCACAATTGACATAACAGAAAAGGCCACAAGTTTACCCAAAGCACAAACATTTCTTTTTATTACATCCATATAACTCTGGCTTTGGTAGTTGCTGGGTCAGAGCTATTCTGCTCCAGCATTGTATGAATGTACGGTCCATTACCCTCCTGTACTCTCCTCCTGATACAAGCGGAGGAATGATTTGCCAGTCACGTCATAAGCGGCTCGGCTGTCACTCCACATTATACAGCCCTCCCTTATGCATGTTATGAAAAGGAAATTTGAGGCCATTATGACAATATTATTTTTATTACTTTATATAGACATAATGTGCTAAACCGAGCCGAGATCCTGGAACTGCATGAATGGGAAGTTCAAACAAAAAATTCAGCCTATAAAATAAACTGCTGATAGCATCCTACAAACATGAATTTCTAAAAGAGGTGGAACGTTAAATTTAAAGCTGAACTCCTGCCACAAAAACACTTGTTAACTTGCATTCCTCAATGGCCACCACTTAAAGAGGAGTTCCACCCAGGGGGTCCAGTAAAAAAAAAAAATTTAAAGTCAGCAGCTACAAATACTGCAGCCCGCTGACTTTTAATTGGACACTTACCTGTCCCAGGGTCCAGTGATGCGGGGGATCGAAGCCCCGCTCGTCTCCCCCTCCGTTCAGCGGCGCCGGCATTGCAACTGTGGGCGCCAGGCTGGCGCCCACAGTTGCAATGCCGGCGCCGCTGAACGGAGGGGGAGACGAGCGGGGCTTCGATCCCCCGCATCACTGGACCCTGGGCGCCGTGATTGGCCTCTCAGTCACCTGGGACCTGTAATGGGTCCCAGATGATTGACAGGAGGGAGGGAGCAGAGCGGAGCCCTTCCTGTGCCGAGGGGGAAGTGATGTCAACAGCCCAGGCACTGGAAGGGGCAGACTACGAGGGATCCCCTAGCAACAGGCATTTAGAGGTAAGTTAAAAAAAAAATATCCAAATGTTTTTTTTGTTTTTTTTTAGGATTTTTCATGTATCTTTCTTTGTTTTTTTGGGTGGAACCCCACTTTAACTACTTCCCACCCAGGCCAATTCTGACACTTCTTTCCTACATGTAAAAAAATCATAATTTTTTGAACCCCCGAACATTTTATATATATATATATCTGTAGCGCCCTGCTCCTAATGAGCAGACACTATTTTCTTTTTGAAATTTAAATTAGTTGAAGCTACAGTTTTGGCTCAACTTATTATTCCTAAATGTAATGGTTTCTGTGCCAGATTGGCTGGACTGTGCAGATTTCCATCTAACCATGGGTGGTGCTGTCATCATTGGTGGATCGGGAAATACAGTCTGTTCAAACACATTGACTACTCGTTGCTCAGAGGCTTTTCGGTGGGAGTGGTTCACACACCGGACATTTCTGGGTAGGGGTATTTAAGCCACAGACGCCATCTTTCGTGGTTGTTTTTTGGCTATCTGTTGGTCTGCGCTTCCTGACCCCCCGGGCTCGGGGGGTGGGTTGGCGCTCCCCACCTCGTGGCCCTCCTGGCTTGGGAGACTACGAATCCTTAAAGTTCTGCCTTGAGCTTGGCAGATCTAAGGCCTAGCTACTAAAGGAAGGATCAGAGTCTTGGTGGCCTATGGGTCGGCATGATGGTCTCTTTGCTGTCAGGTCTGCAGGAAGAAGCAAGGGACTGCAGTGACCAGGGGATGACTCTTTGGGAGAGAACCGAGCATAAGGCTGGTATCTTGAGAAGAGCCTGGGAACTCAGTCGGAGACGCATCTTGGATTAGTACCACAGTCAGTTCTTTCAAGACTGTACGTCTGTGGCAGAGACCCTTCAGATCATCCACATTTTGTTCATCCAGAATCGTGAGGTCTGTGGCAGAGACCGTGTTCGAGCATTGCAACGGCTGCTAGGTCAGTGAGAGGGGCCTATCCGGTGATTGCTGAATCCAGCTTTGGAAGTGTTATTCGCTGGATGTAGAAATTATCTCCGACTGCAACGTTCAAGGTACCTGAATCCCTTATTCACCCTCTGTCTTTCTATTGCGTGTGATGTTACTGAATAAAACTTGGAAAGAGAAAAAAGGACTAATGCCGCGTACACACGAGCGGACATTACGGCGGACTTTGCCCGGCGGACTTTTCGATGTACTTTCCGACGGACTTTCTGAATGAACGGACTTGCCTACACACAATCCACCAAAGTCCGTCGAATTCGTACGTGATGACGTACGACCGGACTAAAACAAGGAAGTTCATAGCCAGTAGCCAATAGCTGCCCTAGCATGGCTTTTTGTCCGTCGAACTAGCATACAGACGGCGGACTTTTCGACCGGACTCGATTTCAACGGATAAATTTTAAACAAGTTTCAAATCTAAGTCCGTCCAACTTTTGAGAAAACAAAGTCCGCTGGAGCCCACACACATCGAATTGTCCGACGAAATCCAGTCCGCCGGGCAAAGTCCGCCGTAATGTCCGCTCGTGTGTACGCGGCATAAGTGTTAGAGCCAGTGTTTCAATTGAACGAGTGATGAGTACCCCTAGGATGGACACTGGAAGTAAGGTAATGGTAAGCCCAAAAGAAAATAATTAGCAATTGCTTTGGGGTGAAGAGATCAAAGTAATAATCTGATACTTTGACACACCGGAGAAAGCACTGAGTTTGCTACATATATATATATATATAAATATATATATATATATATATATATATATATATATATATATATATATATATATATATATATATATATATATATATACACACAGTATCTCACAAAAGTGAGTACACCCCTCACATTTTTGTAAATATTTTATTCTATCTTTTCATGTGACAACACTGAAGAAATGACACTTTTCTACAATGTAAAGTAGTGAGTGTACAGCTTGTATAACAGTGTAAATTTGCTGTCTTCTCAAAATAACTCAACACACAACACAGCCATTGATGTCTTAATGTCCAGCTCAGAAATCTTGTGCACCCGCTCACCCACGCACTTTTACCTTTTAATGAACTACAGCGTAAATATCAGATCCCTAAGCATTTATTTTACTTTTATCTCCAATTCAAACATTATTTTTCCTCTAATGCCCCGTACACACGAAAATAACAAGGAAAAAGATTCCCCAAAGGAAGGCAAAACCCAAACTCAATCTGTCAAAAAACAATATATTTAGTAGGCTATAAACACCACACAAAGATACAAAAATTGGCAATTATGGGCAAATCAGGGAAGAATTCAAATGACTAAATAAAATTGATAACGTTATCATTAAAAACAAATAATAATTACCAAATCTAATCTACATTCATCCACCCCACCCCCACACCGCCACACCGTCTGTACTTGGACTTATCTGAGGTCCTACATTATTCAATACTAGCCGATCTAGTTAGAATCTGCTGTTGTGATTGGTGTGTGTATGGGGTATGCTTGGCCGCGGCTCCGTTGTTTTTAATGATAACGTTATCAATTTTATTTAGTCATTTGAATTCTTCCCTGATTTGCCCATAATTGCCAATTTTTGTATCTTTGTGTGGTGTTTATAGCCTAATAAATATATTGTTTTTTGACAGATTGAGTTTGGGTTTTGCCTTCCTTTGGGGAATCTCTTTTTCCTTGTTATTTTTGTATGCCTTATAAGGCGACCCAAACTGCACCCATCATTATTATTATTATTTTTTGGATGAATATCTGTTCATACTCAATTAATTGATATAACCTGGTGGTTGATCCGGGCTAAAATCACTTTTTCCGCCCCGTACACACGGTCGGATTTTCCGATGGAAAATGTGTGATAGGAATTTGTTGTCAGAAATTCCGACCGTGTGTAGGCTCCATCACACATTTTCCATCGGATTTTCCGACACACAAAGTTTGAGAGCAGGATATAAAATTTTCCGACAACAAAATCCGTTGTCGGAAATTCCGATCGTGTGTACACAAATCCGACGGACAAAGTGCCACGCATGCTCAGAATAAATAAAGAGATGAAAGCTATTGGCCACTGCCCGTTTATAGTCCCGACGTACGTGTTTTACGTCACCACATTTAGAACGATCGGATTTTCCGACAACTTTGTGTGACCGTGTGTATGCAAGACAAGTTTGAGCCAACATCCGTGGGAAAAAATCCTAGGATTTTGTTGTCGGAATGTCCAAACAAAGTCCGACCGTGTGTACGGGGCAATAATCCCCTACTTTGACCTTAGATAAACCTACCTCATTTGAACTATTATGTTCTCAAGGCCCATACCAAGCCCATCTTATTTCAGATATCTATAGATACCTGCATGAAACTTCTTCACTCGCCGACACATTGCACTCCTACGTGCAGAAATGGTCCCATATTATTAAGCGACCTATCCAACTCCCTCAGTGGCAGAAGATTTGGGAGGCCACTTCCAAGTCTTCAAGGTGTGAGGAGCAGAGGGAGATGACCTATAAGATACTACTTTTTTGGTATAGCACCCCAGAGATCTTACATAGATATGATCCCAAAGCTTCCCAGGTGTGCTGGAGATGCCGGGGTGACGTCGGCTCCCATTTCCACATTTTCTGGGAATGTCCCATGATTCAGCCTTTTTGGTCCTCCATCCAAACCCATCTACAAGAGCTCTTTGAAACTACTCTCCCTCTGGACCCGATCCAATATCTTTTGGGCTTGCCGTTCCCTGGTATCTCCAGACATGCCCAAAAGTTAGCCGCCTTTTTTCTCCTG
The DNA here is from genome assembly GCF_042186555.1 of Aquarana catesbeiana. Lineage (NCBI taxonomy): Eukaryota > Metazoa > Chordata > Amphibia > Anura > Ranidae > Aquarana > Aquarana catesbeiana. The sequence goes on along the minus strand of NC_133325.1, from coordinate 778,540,605 downwards.
GCAGCAAAGAGGGCGATACCTCTGAGATGGTTGTTCCCCCTCCCCATCCATCCTTACACAGGTTCTGCAAATAGTGGAACAAATTCGCAGGATGGAACACATGACTGCGACGATCCATGATACACTTCCTCAATTTTCCAAGACTTGGGACTTGTGGGATCAGTCGAAGCTTAACCCAGGTGCTGTTTTCACTATCCCTCCGGTGGTGCAGCACATTTTTAAGCATAGGTACTACATTTTATGTTTCTTTAGTCTTGTTAGCTTGTTCTTTTTGTGATTCCATGGTGCTCCCTCCCTTTCTTCCCACTCCCCCCCCCCCCCTAGGTGGGTTCTCCCTGGGGCGTCCTGGTTCCTCAGTTTGGGCGCTCTGGGGACCCCACTGACACTGGATCCAGAGAACAACAATTCCTTTTATGTGAAATATGTTTTTTATGTTTGTGCCGCATGCTCCCTGCCCCCCCCCCACCCCCCACCCCTCCACCCTCCCCAGACTATACAGTTGAATTATTTTGCTCTTGTGAATTTTGTAGCATTGTAGCGATATATCTATAGTTTTAACATCTGTTATATGCCTTTTCAATTATCATTCTTATAAGCTGTACTACATGTTTGGCATTTATTCTCTGTTTGTATCCTTTTTCTTGAAAAAAATTTAATAAAAAATACAATTAAAAAAAAAAAAAAAAAATCTGGGTTTGCAAAGATATTTAGTGCACACAAATTAGATCTATATCATTCGTGGCTACCAAGGAATATATTTAAAGTTTTTGTGCCCAGGATTAAGATTTTATTTACCCTTCAACCAGTTTGTGCAGCTCAGGCCTGTGATTATGGAGTGATAAAGAATAATTGTCGCAATGGCTCCAGATTTCTATTGCAATATAAACACAAGGGAGGGCTGTATGATGTGGAGGGACAGCGAAGACGCTCATGACGTGATTGCCACTTCATTCCTGCCTAAGGGTGGTAACACCATGCAAGGAAGTACCAGCACTGCAAGGGAGCATAGTGTGACCATACCAGCCAATCATGTCCTATAAGACCCCAGCTAAAGGATTTCTGATTGGTGGACTGGACATACATTGTGTATATATATATATATATATATATATATATATATATATATATATATATATATATATATATATATATTTATATGCAGCGGAGGGAGACTAATGCAAGTGTGAGTAAGGGCCAGTTCACACCTTATGCAGTCCAGTGCGTTTTTTTTTCATGCATCAAAAAACGCATAGAGAGTAGGTTATATGGTCTTTAATGGCACAGTTCACACCAGTGCTTGTAGTTCCAGTGCCTTCCAGAAAAAAAAGTAGAACATGCTGCATCTTTCCTGCACTGGAACGCTATAAAAAGCATTAAAAATGCACTGGAACACTTGACCTTATTTAAGTTTAAGAAAAAAGAGGGGGAAAAAATGCACTGGACTGCATAAAAAACGCATCAAAAACGCACTGGAACTCGCCAAACACGCGCATGCAGACAAGCATCTGCACTGCGTTTCTATGGTGTGAACCGGCCCTAAGTGTGTGGTTTGGGGTGGAGGGGGAATGTAATCAAAGACAGGTTATAGAGATGAGGAGAGGGGGAGATGTTCTATAGTCCAGAAGGTGAGAGCTCAGGTAATACTGCTCAGGATTTCGGTGTAGAGAAGGTCCCTTTGTCACTCTAATACTGAAGTTAGGGGCATACTGGATTTCTGTGTACTGAAATGGCCTACTCTGCTTTCACTGCACACTGTGAGCTTCTCACATTGTGCATCAGAAGCCACAGCAGGTCAGATACAGTCTGCCTCATTGCCTTGCTGGAGGACATCCAGCATCATCTGGCGTAATTGGATTTCAGTTCTTGGAGGTTCAGCATGACATGTGGGCATTACCAAGGCCTTCCTAGGAACGCCCACTCCTCCAGACTGACACACACCCATCAAGGCAATATGATATTTGCATAACTCCTCCCACTTCTTGCAACAGGGCTAATGGGTCTTTAGAGGAGTACTGAAGTGGGTATCATCTAGGGTGGTCTGCATGCAAATTCAGCCTACCTAGGAACGCCCACTCCTCCAAACACCCGCCCATCAAGGCGGTATGATATTTGCATAACTCCTCCCACTGCTTGCATCTGGACTAAGAGCCAGTTCACACCATACAAACGCAATCCGGATGCATTCCAGATGCTTTTCTGCATGCACGTTTTTGCTGCATTTTTGATGCGTTCCAGTGCGTTTTCCCCCCTCTTTTTTCCTAACCTTAAATAAGGACATGTGTGTTTCAGTGCGTCTTTAAAGCATGTTACAGCTTTCCAGTACAGGAAAAATGCAGCATGTTCTACTTTTTTTCTGGAACTGGAACGCACTGGAACTGCAATCACTGGTGTGAACTATGCCAGCCCTCAAATTTTCCACTCGCCTACTTGCATTTTGCGAGTGGAAAATGAGGGCTTACGAGCTGGGCTGCCTGCCTGCGAGAGGGGGGGAGAGCACCACTGGCGGGGTTGATCGGGAGCCGTTCTCCCAGCGATCGCCCAGGGGAGGAAGAGGAGAGCCGCGGGATAGCACACTGTTACCGGCGCTGACACAGCCCCGCCTCCTCCTGACCTGCGCCTGTGATAGACAGAACGCCGGTCCAATGCTGGGAGTAGTTCTATCTATCACAGGCATGGGGTCAGGAGGAGGCGGGGCTGTGTCGAGCAGAGCGGAGACAATTATAATGTAAGCACCGGTAACAGCGCGCTATACCGCGGCTCTCCTCTTCCTCCAGCCATGCATTCCTCTGCCCAGGCGAGGCTGCATTGGGCACAGTGAGGCTGATATGGGCACAGTGTGGCTGCAATGGGCACAGTGTGGCTACAATGGGCACAGTGTGGTTGCAATGGGCACAGTGAGGCTGATATGGGCACAGTGTGGTTGCAATGCGCACAGTGTGGTTGCAATGGGCACAATGAGGTTGCAATGGGCACATTGAGGATGATATGGGCACAGTGAGGCTGCAACAGGCACAGTGTGGTTGCAATGCGCACAGTGTGGTTGCAATGGGCACAGTGAGGCTGCAATGGGCACAGTGAGGCTGCAATGGGCACAGTGAGGCTGCAACAGGCACAGTGAGGCTGCAACGAGCACAGTGAGGCTGCAATGGGCACAGTGTGGTTGCAATGGGGGGCACAGTGTGGCTGCAATAGTTAGTGGGCACAGTGTGTCTGCAAAGGTGGGCACAGGTGAGGCTGCATTGATGAGCACTTTTATTTTCTTTGCCATCTGTGTCCCATTGCAGAGCTTTCCCTTCACTTCCTGTCCCATAGCCAAACAGGAAGTCAGAGGAATTCCCTGTAAATAATTAAGTAAATCCCATGGGGACCCCCCCCTGTCACTAACTAGTGTCCCCATTGGAAGATTTCCCTTTATTTCTTTTCTGGGGACAGCCCAAAATGTGTGATTTTCTTTCACTTTCAATGATAATGGTAAACAGGAGAAATAGAGAGGGTGAATCTCCTTCAGACCGCAATAAAATCAGGCAGGGGTTCTAATTCCTCTCCCCTCTATCCAAAACCACACAAAAAGCTTTGCCTTTAGTTATACAGTGGAACCTCGGATCGCGAGTAACGCAGTTAACGAGCGTTACGCAATACGAGCTATTGTTTTTTTAAAATCCTGACTCGGTTTGTGAGTGTTGTCTCGTAAAATTAGCAGGATTCAAGCCTCTGCGGTGTGCAGTACCGCATTTGGCCAGAGGTGCGGGGGCGCCGGTGACACTCTGAGCCGTTCGGAAATACTCGGAAACACTCAGAAATACTCAGAAATACTCAGTTCCCGAGTGTTTCCGAGCGATCTCCAAGTAATTCCAAGTCTCTCCGGCAACCCCCAAACCCCCCCCCCCCCCGGCCACCTGTGGTAATGCATGAATTAGAAGTCAATGTGGAACGAATTATCTTTGATATGCGAGTGCTTTGGATTACAAGCATTCTCCTGGAGCGGATTATGCTCATAATCCAAGATTCCACTGTAATTTAACGTTAGCAAACCCTCACATACACCCAGTGAAGTGACTGGCCTCAGGTGATACACAGAGATGAAACAAATCCTCCTACATAAGCTTGTACCTGCAGTCTTCTCTTCTCTACAGCTGTTCAAAGTGCTGAATTTATAAAGCTTGTCTGAGAGTTCAGAATAAAAAGGGGTGGAGAACCGAAGTTACACTCTGGAAAGCTCAGTGAGGAGAGTTCTGAGAGCTGATTGGAGGAAAGGTACATCCCCCTACCCGCTTCACACAGCACACAGGAACAGAGCTGAGGCTGTCAATCAGCTGGAGGGTCCCTCCCCTGTCACCATTTATCTCTTGGTGTCAGGAGAACTTGTCAGAAGTGATGACTCATGCTGATAGCAGAGGAACGAGTTAGCAGACAGAAATGACACTCAGGGGTTGATTTACTAAAAGCAACTGGACTGTGCACTTTGTAAAGCGCAGTTGCTCCAGGGCTTAGTAAATGAGATAATTCTTCACTTTGCAAAGAATACCCAAGGAAAATATATATATAAAAAAAGCATTTTTGCTTGCACACAATTGGATGATGGAAGTCAGCTGAGCTTTAGTTTACATTTACTAAGCTAAGTGCACAGTCTATTTGCCTTTAGTAAATGAACTCTTTAGTGCTCTGGATTGAGACACACTATAGAGGGCTATGCTTTGTTCAGATTTCATGTCTGAGATTTACAATCACTTTAATTTGTTAACTATTATATGCATGTTTACAGAAAACGTCACATAGACTGGAGGTTCCCTTTTAATAAAGGCATCGGGACTATTAATCTATAGAGATTTGATTTCACATCGATCGGCGTCCTAATTCATAGACTGTAATATGAAGGGCTCTGATAGACAATGATGTGAAAACAAGTTCTTCATTGAAATTAGAAGCGATGAGCGAGCTGGCGAGGAGGGGGGCGGTGTACGGGGAGCGGAGTATAATCCAATCACAGCGGAGGAGGTGATTGTGTTGCAGGCTCTGGGTGACCCCCAAACTGATATAGAAGAATGAAAAGCTTCTAATAATGAGTGGAATCAGTTTAGGGCGGAGGGGTCCGGGCGCGGTTTTACGCTCGGTCCTCCCGCCAATAATGTGGTTTATGGGACTGAGAATGACAATGCTGGGCCAGGATAGAAAATCAATGGGAATGACAGGACCGGCTCTGTGCCATGAGCTGCCAATTCAGCTTCACTGTAGACATGTCCGTTCAGTTCCGAATTGAAATTCGGACGAATTTTCAATTTTTTGGGAAATTTGGATGTATCCGAATTACAATAGTACCGAATTTTAAACGAATCCGAAAAAAAAACAACATTTGGACAAAATTCGAATTGGAATCGGTTTTCGAATCGTTTTTGAATACTTTACGAATTTGAAAAGCTTTCAAATTGGAATAGTTTTCGAATTGGAATATACAAAAAATTAGTGTAGCGCTAAAAAATGTGACCATGTGGAAACATATGTGCATGTGCCTAAAAAAGAACAGTGCACTAAAATGAATGAACTGGTTACTAAAAACAACCAGTAACACACAAAAAAATATTACACTGAAAAATACAATGAATATGTAAAAAATGTCAGTGGATATGACACAAACTGTGTTAGTGAAACACAGAATAATAACGCAAATAGTGTATCAATGTCCAAATAGGTATGTAGAAATGGAAAAAGTTCTTTCTCCCACTATCCAGATGGAATTTAAAGATAGGATCAGGAAGGACTGGTTGGTACGCCTGTAGACACTTCAAAGGAATTCACAAAGAAGAAGTTGGGCACTCTTACCAGATATGATGGACACACATGCCATACGGCTGTGAGTCAAACAAGCTCAAAGTCCTTGGTTCCTGGTAGTGTGAAGATGCCACGCTGGGCACACTGATCGATTTGCGACTCCAGATGATATGGACAAGCAGCAGTGAACACCCGACAGTCAAGCCAATCCAAGGGATGATGGTATCAGTGAACAATCATCAGTGCCCAGATATAAAATGAAAAAGAACAAATGGGCTCCATATGGTGCAGGTCAACCAAATATGGTGGTTTATTGAGGTAAAATATCCTACAGCGGAATGCTGGATATGTGAGAAAAAAAAGTGATCACAAAAAAACGATTAAGAGAATAAAAGCAATGTGGGAAGCTAAGAGGTGCTGGTCCGACGCGTTTCGACTCAAAAGGTCTTCCACTGGGGCACTGATGATCGTTCACTGATACCATCATCCCTTGGATTGGCTTGACTGTTGGGTGTTCACTGCTGCTTGTCCATATCAGGTGCTTGCAGTCTCTATAACTGTGTGTAGGACTCATTCTGAGCCTGCTCTTTGTGAGGCTGTGGGAACTTAGTCCAAGTGGAACTGGTCTAAGTGAGAGTCCATCTGCTCATTGGAGACATCTGCTGGGAATAAGCGAAGATCACTGGAGGATACGAGCTGTGTACATCCAGGATTCTGGAATCCATGCCTTGTATGACCTTCCATCTGGTAAGCATTTTTATATGCACATGGAGTGGAGAAGATCTCGTGGTGTTCCCATAATAGGAAGGAGTATTGTACTTCAGGAGAATTGTGTTTCCCTCATATATGGACTTTACTATTTGCGCTGCACTTAATTTGTGTTTTTGCTTGTCCATATCATCTGGAGTCGCAAATCGATCAGTGTGCCCAGTGTGGCATCTTCACACTACCAGGAACCAAGGACTTTGAGCTCGTTTGACTCACAGCCGTATGGCATGTGTGTCCATCATATCTGGTAAGAGTGCCCAACTTCTTCTTTGTGAATTCCTTTGAAGTGTCTACAGGCGTACCAACCAGTCCTTCCTGATCCTATGTTTAAGTTCCATCTGGATACTGGGGAGAAAGAACTTTTTCCATTTCTACATACCTATTTGGACATTGATACACTATTTGCGTTATTATTCTGTGTTTCACTAACACAGTTTGTGTCATATCCACCAACATTCTTTACATATTCATTGTATTTTTCACTGTAATATTTTTTGAGTGTTACTGGTTGTTTTTAGTAACCAGTTCATTCATTTTAGTGCACTGTTCTTAACTGTACTGAACCCTATGGACTAAGACTGGGATGCCATTAACCACTTAACGACCAGCCACCGTCGTTATACGTCGGTATTTTGACGTGGAATACCGTTGTTATGGCAGCAGATGGCTGCCATAACCCCGGTATCCTCTTAAATGTCAGGCGGCTGGCTTTCAGATAAAATTGGTCTCTGCGGCGTATTTACCACAAGATCACTTTTATCAGCGGCGTGAGAGGTGTCCCCCCCCCCCCCAACTCCCACCGCGCTCTGGTAATCTCCACCGCTTACCGGAGCCGTCGGTAGCGGCGGAGACGATCGGGTCCTCTCCCCTGTGAGGCTGGATGCCGAGTGAGGGAAAGATGGCCGCCACTCGGCTCCATAACATTGGATAATGGAAGCGACGTCAAACGTCACTTCCGCCCAATGGTCTTAAAAGGGAATTTCTTTTTACATTTTTTTTTTTATTATTGCATTTTAGTGTAAATATGAGATCTGAAGTCTTTTTGACCCCACATCTCACATTAAAAAAGGTCCTGTCATACTTTTTTTCTATTACAAGGGATGTTTACATTCCTTGTAATAGGAATAAAAGTGACCCAATTTTTTTTTTTAAAGGACAGTGTAAACATAAAAAGTAAAATAAATAAGAAAAAAAAAAAAAAAATTAAAGCGTTCCGGCGAGCTCGCACGCAGAAGCGGGCGCATACGTATGTCGCAAACACGTATGAAAACGGTGTTAAACCACACATGTGAGGTATCACCATGATCCTTAGAGCGAGAGCAATAATTATAGCCCTAGACCTCCTCTGTAACTCAAAACTGTTGAACTGTAGACATTTTTAATTGTCGCCAATAGAGATTTTTAAGTGCCAAACTTATTAAGTGGTCTAACTTCACTGCTGTCTTAGTTTTTAATTTAAAAAATTGTATTTTTTCCCCAAAAAATTGCACTTGTAAGACCGCTGCGCAAATACGGTGTGATGTAAAGTATTAAAAGGACCACCATTTTGTTCTCTAGGGTGTCTGGGGAAAATATATATATATATATATATATATATATACAGTGGGGATGGAAAGTATTCAGACCCCCTTAAATTTTTCACTCTTTGTTAAATGATTTTAGCAAATGGCGACAATATAAGTTCATTTTTTTTCCTCATTAATGTACACACAGCACCCCATATTGACAGAACAACACAGAATTGTTGACATTTTTGCAGATTTATTAAAAAGAAAACCTGAAATATCACATGGTCCTAAGTATTCAGACCCTTTGCTCAGTATTTAGTAGAAGCCCCCTTTTGATCTAATACAGCCATGAGTCTTTTTGGGAAAGATGCAACAAGTTTTTCACACCTGGATTTGGGGATCCTCTGCCATTCCTCCTTGCAGATCCTCTCCAGTTCTGTCAGGTTGGATGGTAAACATTGGTGGACGGCCATTTTTAGGTCTCTCCAGAGATGCTCAATTGGGTTTAAGTCAGAGCTCTGGCTGGGCCATTCAAGAACAGTCATGGAGTTGTTGTGAAGCCACTCCTTCGTTATTTTAGCTGTGTGCTTAGGGTCATTGTCTTGTTGGAAGGTAATCCTTCGGCCCAGTCTGAGGTCCTGAGCACTCTGGAGAAGGTTTTCGTCCAGAATATCCCTGTACTTGGCCGCATTCATCTTTTCCTCGATTGCAACCAGTCGTCCTGTCCCTGCAGCTGAAAAACACCCCCACAGCATGATGCTGCCACCACCATGCTTCACTGTTGGGACTGTATTGGACAGGTGATGAGCAGTGCCTGGTTTTCTCCACACATACTGCTTAGAATTAAGGCCAAAAAGTTCTATCTTGATCTCATCAGACCAGAGAATCTTATTTCTCACCATCTTGGAGTCCTTCAGGTGTTTTTTTAGCAAACTCCATGCGGGCTTTCATGTGTCTTGCACTGAGGAGAGGCTTCCGTTGGGCCACTCTGCCATAAAGCCCAGACTAGTGGAGGGCTGCAGAGATGGTTGACCTTCTACAACTTTCTCACATCTCCCGACTGCATCTCTGGAGCTCAGCCACAGTGATCTTTGGGTTCTTCTTTACCTCTCTCACCAAGGCTCTTCTCCTTCGATAGCTCAGTTTGGCCAGATGGCCAGCTCTAGGAAGGGTTCTGGTCGTCCCAAACGTCATTGATTTAAGGATTATGGAGGCCACTGTGCTCTTAGGAACCTTAAGTGCAGCAGAAATTTTTTTTGTAACCTTGGCCAGATCTGTGCCTTGCCACAATTCTGTCTCTGAGCTCTTCAGGCAGTCCCTTTGACCTCATGATTCTCATTTGCTCTGACATGCACTGTGAGCTGTAAAGTCTTATATAGACAAGTGTGTGGCTTTCCTAATCAAGTCCAATCAGTATAATCAAACACAGCTGGACTCAAATGAAGGTGTAGAACCATCTCAAGGATGATCAGAAGAAATGGACAACACCTGAGTTAAATATATGAGTGTTACAGCAAAGGGTCTGAATACTTAGGACCATGTGATATTTCAGTTTTTCTTTTTTTAATAAATCTGCAAAAATGTCAACAATTCTGTGTTTTTCTGTCAATATGGGGTGCTGTGTGTACATTAATGAGGAAAAAGATGAACTTAAATTATTTTAGCAAATGGCAGCAATATAACAAAAAGTGAAAAAATTAAGGGGGTCTGAATACTTTCCGTCCCCACTGTATATATATCCAAAGCTTTTTTTCAGCAGGAACGTGGTGGAACGCAGTTCCGGCACCTCCAAAAATGAATGTATGCCAGGAGTGCTGGGGTGTGCTGGAGGGTCTATTGATGCTTGCTGTTGGGGGATCTATTTTTGTGTGGAGGTCTATTGTTGATAGTCTTATGTTGCTGGGAGGGATCTACTGTTGAGGGAGAGGTCTTTTGTTGCTGCCTCCTGCAGGGTCTATTGATGCAGTCTGCTGGGACAACTGTTGCTGCCGAGGGTCTATTGTTACTGGGGTGGTATTTTGTTGTGTGGGGGCTCTATTTTTGCTGGGGTGACGTCTATCATTGCTGGGGGGGAGGTCTATCATTGCTGGGGGGGAGGTCTACTGTTGCTGTGGTAAGGTCTATTGTTGCTCACTGCAGGGGATCTATTTTACTGTCTTTCTTTGTTATCAAATTCCCTGCAAATCACTTAGTAGCAAAAATGATACTTGGTTCTGTATTCTCTAAAATGGGTGGTACTGGGAGGTAGGTAGGAGGTGGAACCAAGGAACGGCGCTTAGGGGCGGGTAGGGTGCAGAAACAAAGGGTGAAGGTTGGGGTTCCTGCACCTATTCTCTGAGAAAAAAAGCCCTGTATATATCAGCTCTCAAAATTTCCACTAGCCTGCTCGCATTTGGCGAGTGGAAATTAGTTGAGGGAGAGTGTGGAGCAGGGGCAGACTGGGCCGACAGTTTCCTGGCTGATAGTTTCTGGCAGAAGCAATCAGCCAGGAAACTGTAGGGAGGAGAGTCGGCCAGATCACACACAGAAGGGATCTCCTGCTGTGACACAGCTTGTATATGAAATGCCCACCACTGTCAAACAAAGTCCCACCTCCTGGACCGGCTCCTATGATCGATAGCACACTGGTCCAATGCTGGTCTAGGAGGCGAGACTTTGACAGCAGCCGGCGTTTCATATACCAGCTGATTTACAGCAGGAGATCCCCGCTCTGTGAGATCCGGCTGGCAATCTTCCCAATTCCTCCCTGTGATCCCTGCTGCATTGATGGGCACTGATGAAGCGGCACTGATGAGCTTTATGTTAATATTGTTGTAAAGTTGCAACCTAGTAGTGGAACCTAATTCGGCATAAAATATTAACAGTGTCATTTCAGACTATCATTTACAAGGGCATGTTTAGGGGCGGGGTAGGGTAGGGATTGGGTGGGGCAACTGGTGGCGAGTAACTCTTAAGGCCTGGCTAGTAGCTCAGGACTCAAAATTTTGAGCCCTGAATATATAATGTTTGGGGGTTCATAAAGAAAACGGGGCTTTAATGCAGCCAATAATGTGATGTAATACACAATGAGTAGATAATCAAAGATAATTTTTATTGGTACAAAAAAAATATAGATAGTAAATTCTGACATTAAAAAGTCCGGACATGAACTGGAGTACAAAATTGATAAAAAACAATACCCATAACAGGGGACAGTGTATAGTAAAATAAACCCTAGGCAACAAGATCTAAGTTGTAGAAAACTGACGCGTTTCGACCCCAATGGGTCTTCTTCAGAGGATAGATGTATGACAACAGTCACGTTGCTCTTAATAGTTATAGATGACCGTAATTATCTACTCATTGTGTATTACATCACATTATTGGCTGCATTAAAGCCCCGTTAGGGGGGTTTCTCATTTTCTTTATGCATCTTGTGGGGTGCGCAGCCCTTTCGTCTGTACTCCCCTGAGTGTCCCCCTTTCTATAATGTTTGGGGGTTCTAAGTATTTTTCTAGCAAAAAAAATGATTTTAACTTGTAAACAACAAGTGTCAAAAAGAGGCTTGGTCCTTAAGTGGTTAAAGTCCATGTGTGTAAAGGCAGGCGTCCCAATACTTTTGGCAATATAGTGTACCTTGGTAGACAAGGGATTAAAACAAATGTCTTTTCAGGAGCTTTCCCCTTTAAATGGCGCGCTCCTCGGTATGGAGATCAGCGTGAATTGTTTTTTGCGCTCTATAAATCGCTCTGGAATAAGCTAGATAGGGGAATGAAATAGTGAGGAGACCGTACACCTCGCAGGACGGGGAGAGGGCTGAAGACGGAACTACATTTGTATCGGTGACAGTAAAATTTGTAAGCCGGTGATTAATGACGCCCCGGCAACGAGGGAATTCATCGCCCGCTTACATTTCTTCTGTAAATGATTGAAAAGCAAATGAGTCGAGCTGTGCAATAAAAATGTGATTTTCAAGTAAGGAGCGTCAATATTTATGCTGCGTCCAATCCTCCTGAGTCCGGCGCTCCCCTGCGACCTCCTGTCTACACCACTCCGAATATACTGAGACAGCAAGACTGGGATTGCTTGCCTTGGAGTAATTGAAGAGTAAGAGCCAGATCTGCGTACGTTAACCCCTTCCTGACTTGGCGGCGATCTGTGCCGTCCTTTTCAGAGTGATTACAGTCTAAAGGCTTTTTTATTTTTTCGACGTATACCAAGTTCTATTACGTGATGTAGCAGTCTATTTCTTTCTGCCATTTGATTGTACAATTCTGTTCTATTTCAAATGCCGCATTATGTTTTGACATACCTCCTTACACTCACCTTTGGGCAATTGCTAACTTGGCACCATCCACAAGCAGCTTAGCTCTTTAATAAAACACAGAAAGTTGAAGTCAACCCAATTTTATTTCAGCTAATTGCAGTACAGATGATGTGTTTCCAGTCTTATAGGCCACATTCACACTTGTGCGACTTGCCATGCGACTTTGGACCCCATGTGTCCCAATGAGAAGCGTTCATATTTGTGCATCTTTAAAGTAGTTCATGCACTACTTTGGTCCGGCTTTCATGAGACTTTAGGGCCATAGAGTACAACATAAACCCGCAAAGTTGCACGAAAGTTGCACCTACATGATATACATGATATACATGTGACTTGTGTGCGACTTTGTAAAGCACAATCACATAGTCTGCCTTTTGATCCCTATCCCAGCCCATCCCTTCTGCAGAGAAGTCCCTCCTGAGCAAGTTGTTCATCCATCGCTGTTCCTAGTGTCTCTTCTGCAAGGGAAATGAGCTCTAACCCTAGCCATAACCCTAACCCTAGCTATAAACCAAACCCTAGCTATAACCCTAACCCTTGCTATAAACCTAACCCTAGCTATAAACCTAACCCTAGCTATAACCCTAACCCTAGCTATAACCCTAACCCTAGCTATAACCTTAACCCTAGTCATAAACCTAACCCTAGCCATAACCCTAACCCTAGCCATAAACCTAAACCTAGCTTTAAACCTAACCTTAGCTATACTCCTATCCCTAGCCATAACCCTAACCCTAGCTATAACCCTAACCCCAGCCATAACCCTAACCCTAGCCATAAACCTAACCCTAGCCATAACCCTAACCCTAGCTATAACCCTAACTTTAAACCTAACCTTAGCTATAATCCTAACCCTAGCCATAACCCTAACCCTAGCCATAACCCTAGCCATAACCCTAACCCTAGCTATAACCCTAACCCTAGCCATAAACCTAAACCTAGCTTTAAACTTAACCTTAGCTATAATCCTAACCCTAGCCATAACCCTAGCTATAACCCTAGCCATAAACCTAAACCTAGCTTTAAACCTAACCTTAGCTATAACCCTAACCCTAGCCATAACCCTAACCTTAGCCATAAACCTAAACCTAGCTTTAAACCTAACCTTAGCTATAATCCTAACCCTAGCCATAACCCTAACCCTAGTTATAACCCTAACCTTAGCTATAATCCTAACCCTAGCCATAACCCTAACCCTAGTTATAACCCTAACCTTAGCTATAATCCTAACCCTAGCCATAACCCTAACCCTAGTTATAACCCTAACCTTAGCTATAATCCTAACCCTAGCCATAACCCTAACCCTAGCTGTAACCCTAACCCTAGCCATAAACCTAAACCTAGCTTTAACCCTAACCTTAGCTATAATTCTATCCCTAGCCATAACCCTAATCCTAGCTATAACCCTAACCCTAGCCATAACCCTAACCCTAGATGCAAATAAATTGGAATAAACAGCGCTTGTAAGATATAGAGCAACAAAGCCTTAGGGTAATGAACAGTGAAATCAATAAAAACAACATTTTGTAGCAGCTATCACATGGGTACTAGACCCTGAAATATGAAAAAACAATATAAACAGCGCTTGCAAAACATGAAAAAGTACAATTAATACACCATAATGTACATGATTTGCATGAATGATTATATAAGTAAAGTGCTAAGTGCTTAAAAGGTGCTCAAAAAGTGCATAAGTGCTTCAATGTTATTGCTGGTGCTCCACAATTAAACTGTGCCATGTGCCACACTCCCGTATTGTGACCCCACTCACCAAATGGCAAGGACCCACAGCTTTGCAGTCTGGGGTCAAAAAGGCTTGGATCCAATCGGATCGATTAGGAGACAAATGTTTTCTCTGGGGACTCTGTGCTGATTTCCATAAGTATTCAAAGGTGCTCGATCATGATCATGTGGGAGACAGAGAAGGAACCGATAGTGAAGTACTGTATTGAAAGGTATCTACAAGAGACCAAAACACAACAGACATCAGCATGAAGCTCCGGGTGTGCCGCTGGTTGGCATGCGTTCCACGGAGGGTGGAAATGATGTCAGTGGTTCGGGAGACGAAAGTGCATCAACGCGTTTCACCCCTCCTCCAGGGCATCATCAAGGACATCACTTCCAGTTTTGTGTAGTCTAATTTATACCCAAGAATGGGTCCCTCCTCTCGCACAATTCAATAGGTTTATGCCTATTGGATTGTGCGAGAGGAGGGACCCGTTCCCCCTCGCAGCACAAATCTTCTTCCCCCCATCCTCTCTCCCAACACAAACCCCCCTAAATCAACACTCTTACCCCCCCACACACACACACACACACACAAATTTCTCCTCCTAGGACACGTGTCAAACACAAAGCCTATGGCGCAAATCCAGCCCACCAGGCCAATTTATGTGGTCCTTGTACTTCTCCTGCAGCTGCGGCCCCCCCCCCCCCCCCTCATCTTCACCCCTACCTTGTCTCAACAGTCAGCAGCAGAGAGAAGGACAGAACTCCTACTACAGATTCATTCACTGTTGTAACACACCTGGGTGAGATTGGAGTGCACTCTCTGCGACCCAAGCCCACCCTATATTGAAACCTATTAGAGCCTCTGGCTCTAATCGGTGCTTCAAAAAAATAGCCCCCCCCCGCATTGGAATACAGGTGCCAGTGTCCTGAAAGGGGCCGGACACATGGATGGAGGGAGGGGCGGCGGTGCCCGTGAACCCTTAATGGACGGGCCGTCCCTGCTCAGCAGTCAGCAGCAGAGAGGAGGACAGAACTTCTTCTACAGATCCTGTGTCTCGCTGTACAGCCATAGCACCCCCTTGTCCCTGCCTCCCCTGGTCTCAGCATTCAGCAGACTCCGGCAGCTGACTCCAGCCCGCCCCTGGTCCTCCTCCAGGCCCTGCACATTCTGCTTCCGAGCTCCACCCATAGCTTCTTCCCAGCAGCAGCACATGTGATATGAAAGAGGGTGGGGGACTTTTGTCTTCTGATGATGGGGGACTCTTGTCTTCTGATGATGGGGGACTCTTGTCTTCTGATGATGGGGGACTCTTGTCTTCTGATGATGGGGGGCTCTTGTCTTCTGATGATGGGGGACTCTTGTCTTCTGATGATGGGGGAAACTTGTCTTCTGATGATGGGGGAAACTTGTCTTCCGATGATGGGGGACTCTTGTCTTCTGATGATAGGGGAAACTTGTCTTCTGATGATGGGGGGCTCTTGTCTTCTGATGATGGGGGAATCTTGTCTTCTGATGATGGGGGACTCTTGTCTTCTGATGATGGGGGGCTCTTGTCTTCTGATAATGGGGGGCTCTTGTCTTCTGATAAAGGGGAATCTTGTCTTCTGATGATGGGGGGCTCTTGTCTTCTGATGATGGGGGGCTCTTGTCTTCTGATGATGGGGGGCTCTTGTCTTCTGACGATGGGGGGCTCTTGTCTGCTGATGATGGGGGATTCTTGTCTTGTGATGATGGGGGACTCTTGTCTTCTGATGAAGGGGGAATCTTGTCTTCTGATAATGAGGGACTCTTGTCTTCTGATGATGGGGGGCTCTTGTCTTCTGATGATGGGGGGTTCTTATCTTCTGATGATGGGGGACTCTTGTCTTCTGATGGTGGTGGACTCTTGTCTTCTGATAATGAGGGACTCTTGTCTTCTGATGATGGGGGGCTCTTGTCTTCTGATGATGGGGGGCTCTTGTCTTCTGACGATGGGGGGCTCTTGTCTGCTGATGATGGGGGATTCTTGTCTTGTGATGATGGGGGACTCTTGTCTTCTGATGAAGGGGGAATCTTGTCTTCTGATAATGAGGGACTCTTGTCTTCTGATGATGGGGGGCTCTTGTCTTCTGATGATGGGGGACTCTTGTCTTCTGATGATGGGGGGTTCTTATCTTCTGATGATGGGGGACTCTTGTCTTCTGATGGTGGTGGACTCTTGTCTTCTGATAATGAGGGACTCTTGTCTTCTGATGATGGGGGGCTCTTGTCTTCTGATGATGGGGGGCTCTTGTCTTCTGATGATGGGGGGCTCTTGTCTTCTGACGATGGGGGGCTCTTGTCTGCTGATGATGGGGGATTCTTGTCTTGTGATGATGGGGGACTCTTGTCTTCTGATGAAGGGGGAATCTTGTCTTCTGATAATGAGGGACTCTTGTCTTCTGATGATGGGGGACTCTTGTCTTCTGATGGTGGTGGACTCTTGTCTTCTGATGATGGGGACTCTTGTCTTCTGATGATGGGGGGTTCTTGTCTTCTGATGATGGGGGACTCTTGTCTTCTGATGATGGGGACTCTTGTCTTCTGATGATGGGGGACTCTTGTCTTCTGATGATGGGGGGCTCTTGTCTGCTGATGATGGGGGACTCTTGTCTTCTGATGATGGGGGCTCTTGTCTTCTGATGAAGAGGGGCTCTTGTCTTCTGATGATGGGGGAATTTTGTCTTCTGATAATGGGGGGCTCTTGTCTTCTGATGATGGGGGAATCTTGTCTTCTGATGATGGGGGGCTCTTGTCTTCTGATGATGGGGGGCTCTTGTCTTCTGATGACGGGGGCTCTTGTCTTCTGGTGACGGGGGGCTCTTGTCTTCTGATGATGGGGGCTCTTGTCTTCTGATGATGGGGGGCTCTTGTCTTCTGATGATGGGGGGCTCTTGTCTTCTGATGATGGGGGACTCTTGTCTTCTGATGATGGGGGACTCTTGTCTTCTGATGATGGGGGGCTCTTGTCTTCTGATGACGGGGGGGCCTTTTCTGGTGAAGGGGGGGCTCTTGACATCTAATGTAAGGGGTAGGGGTAAGCTAGTGTTACAGATACAACTTGCCCTTTGAGAGCAACCATAATGCTGGTGCGGCCCACGATGAAATTGAGTGTGACACCCCTGTCCTAGAATAATACTTACCCCCAGCTGCCCCCCCAAATTCCCCCTTTCAGCACAAACCCCCTCCCCCAATCTCCTTGTGGCACCCCCTCCGCCACCTCACATGATACCACAGTGCCCAGGGCAGCCTCCCCTCCTGCCCACCCCTTGTCCCGACCCTGGGGTCCAGCTCCCAGTATGCTTCGGTCTTTGAAAGCAGGCGACTTCACTTGAGCAAGTCACATGTCAGTGCGACTTGGAAGACATCTGTGCGACTCCATGCACAGACGTCAATGCAAGTTGCACTTGAACTTGCAAGAAGTAGTGCAGGAACTGCTTTCAAAATCAGTGTGACTCCGATGGAGTCAGAGCCGCATCGATTTGACCGCTTCCATTGCGGACAACAGGGTGCGACTTGTCATGCGATTTGAAACGATTGTATTGCATGACAAGTCTCACTGGTGTGACCGGGTCATATCAGATTAGTGATCCTGTTGCTGCCAGCAACTTGCCAGTAGCGGGATTACCAAGAACAGCTCTCTGCTGCCGCTACAGTGCTGCTCTCTGGTTCACAATGCCGCAAAAGCCAGCAGGAGGCAGCGATGTAGCGACACCTCGCTGGTTTGGCTAGAAAGTGAACGACACCAGAAAAAAGGATGGCTAGTGTGATATGGTCCTGAGTGTGATCATAGCAAAGGGTGTGCAGAGTGACAGCTGGAAGCTGTGCCGGGAGTTCCAGAGCCTGACTCCGCCCACTAGACTCCACCTAGAACCGAAGACCCACTTGTAGGATCACCTTTTCTTTTTTAATTCAAATTCTGAATTTGTATTACTATTATTATTATTAT
The DNA here is from genome assembly GCF_042186555.1 of Aquarana catesbeiana. Lineage (NCBI taxonomy): Eukaryota > Metazoa > Chordata > Amphibia > Anura > Ranidae > Aquarana > Aquarana catesbeiana. The sequence goes on along the minus strand of NC_133325.1, from coordinate 778,522,558 downwards.
TATTATTATTATTATTATTATTGTGTTTTTAGAAGGACAGTAGTGGGGTTCTCATCACTGAGTTGATTCATCGATCGGTCACATTACCACCGCCGACCCCGGCGTACGAAGATCCATTGGAGCGCTCTCTGAAATACATGGAAAAACACAACGTCCTGCAGATTTTCCAGGTAAAGCGGCTTCCGTAATAAATCAGTGTAAATGGCAGTGATGATGTCTAAAGTTCACAACTCCCCAATCTCTATGAAGAACATTTTATAATCGATCCTCTATATAGAAACTTTATATATTTGTAAAGACTGAGCCCTGGATAGGTGAAGGATTGTGGAGCAACACTGCCTCTTAGTGGTCATCCTGTATATTGCAATATGTATTTTATAATACTAATTAAAGTGTAAGTGTTGCCAGATGTAAAATATCCCTGTGCACTTTTACCCCCTTCTTGCCCAGGCCAATTTTCAGCTTTCAGCGCTGTCACACTTTGAATGACCATTGCGCGGTCATGCTACACTGTACCCAAACTACGCTTTTATCATTTTATTCACACAAATAGAGCTTTCTTTTGGTGGTATTTAAAGTGGAGTTCCACTCAAAAGTGGAACCTCGACTTATTCGTCTCCTCCCCCTCCAGTGCCACTGTTTCGTCACATATGGCGACCCATCACATTTGGCTACCCGCTGGAGTGCGCATGCGCGACGCCGCCATATGCATTCCAACACTTTTAAAACTTTACGTTTTAAAAGTGTTAAAAGTGACAAGAAAAACTTTTAACACTTTTTATTTTTATTTTTTTGAAACACTTTTAAAAAAGTGTTAAAAGTGACAAAAGTTTTCTAAGTTTTGGAACGCATATGGCGGTGTCGCGCATGCGCACTCCAGCGGGTAGTCAAATGTGATGTGATAAAGAAACACCACATTTGGCACCTTTCGGGGGGTGGGGGGGGGGACAGGTACAATGATAGTCGGCGCTACTACAGTGATCACCACTATCCTCCGGGGTCTGGTGCTGAGCGTCTGCTCTTCTGCATAATAACCACAAGGGGTCACTAGTGTAGCACCGACTACTACAGTGAGTCTCTGATTCCTCAGCGCATCCATCAGGTATGGAATATGTATACTGGCACTGCTCCAGGCTGGCCCAATGTAGCTACGCAATAAAATCCATGGAATTCAGCTTTAGGCTCCAAAGTCGTCGTGCAACTTCCTTACGACTACGCAGAAAAGTAGTGCAGGAACTTTTTTTTTTTGTTGCTGCGGCTTGTGTCTCATTATTTAGATGGCACCCATTGAAATGAATGTGTTTTGACTTTTCATGCGACTTTGTGTAGCAAGTCTCATGATAAGTCGCAGCGGTGTGAACCGGGGCCTAACCACTTGGCGACCCTGCTATAACCGAATGATGGCTACAGGGTGGATGACTCCTCCTGACGACCTCCTGTGATCACACCCGATGCTGGGCGCAGGCGGTGCGCTCTGTGATTGCTCCAGACTCAGCTGATCACAGATTGAGGTAAAGAGCCAATCAGCTTCTCTTTACTATGTGATCAGCTGTGTCCAATGACAGTTGATCATGGTTGTAAACAGAAGGAGGTTATTGGCACTCCATTCCTCAGCTTGTCACCTATTAGTGCTGCCTATCAGTTCCACCTATCAGTACCCTTCAGTGTTGCCTATCAGTGCCTCCTCATCAGTGCCCACCAGTGCTGCATTATCAGTGCCCCTTATCAGTGTCCCCTATCAGGGCCGCCTCATCAGTGCCCATCAGTGCCGCCTATCAGTGCCCATCAGTGCTACCTATCAGTGCCCATTACTGCCTCCTCATCAGTGCCCATCAGTGCCGCCTATCAGTGCCCTTCAGTGCTGCCTGTCAATGCCCCCTATCAGTGGCTACCAGTGCTGCCTCATCAGTGCCGCCTATCAGTGCCACTTATCAGTGCTGCTACATGAGTGCCCATCAGTGCCGCCTATCAGTGCCCACCAGTGCCGCCTCATCAGTGCCCTTTAGTGCTGCCTATCAGTGCCTCCTCATCAGTGCCCACCAGTGCTGCCTCATCAGTGCCCCTTATCAGTGCCGCCTCATCAGTGTCCATGTGCCCGTATCAGTGCCGCCTCATCAGTGCCCATCAGTATCACCTATCAGTGCCGCCTATCAGTGCCCAATTCTGCCTCCTCATCAGTGTCACCTATTATTGCCCTTCACTGCTGCCTATCAGTGCCAACCAGTGCAGCCTCATCAGTGCCCATCAGTGCCGCCTATCAGTGCCCATCAGTTTCGCCTATCAGTGCCCATTACTGCCTCCTCATCAGTGTCACCTATTAGTGCCCTTCAGTGCTGCCTATCAATGTCCCCTATCAGTGCCCACCAGTGCTGCCTCATCAGTGCCGCCTATCAGTGCTGCCTCATCAGTGCCCATCAGTGCCCCCTATCAGTGCTGCCTCATCAGTGCCCATCAGTGCCTATCAGTGCTGCCTATCAGTGTTGCCTATCAGTGCCCATTACTGCCTCCTCATCAGAGTCACCTATTAGTGCCCTTCAGTGCCTCCTCATCAGTGCCCATCAGTGCCGCCTCATCAGTGCCTATCAGTGCTGCCTATCAGTGCCCATTACTGCCTCCTCATCAGTGTCACCTATTAGTGCCCATCAGCAAAGGGCGAAAACGACCCGCTTGCAAAATTTTATAATAAACTGTTGAAAATGATTTATTTATTTTTCAAAATGCTCAATCTTTTTTCGTGTGAAAAAAAAAGGATAAAAATGTCATTTGGGTACGGCGTTACATGACCGCGCAATTGTCCTTTAAAGTGTGAGAGCGCTGAAAGCTGAAAATGTGCCTGGGCAGGAAGGGGGTGAAGGTGCCCGGTAGGCAAGTAGGTAGCCTGCAGGGAATTCTGAGGAGGTACAAAGACAAACAATTACAAGAATAAATGTGATGCTGGATCTGGTTATAAGAACTGGACTTATATTTAATGAGGAATGACATAGAGGTGAGCTCATCAATATATATATAAATATATCCAATGTCAATATGAAGATTTGGTGCATAAAAGAATGGTTTTAGTACCCCCCCCCGGGGGGGAGGGGGGGGGTTGTAGTTCCCCACGCGGGGGAGGGGGGTTGTAGTTCTCCCCCCCGGGAAGACCACAAGTGCCGGAGCTGGGAAGAGTTTGAACTGGATGGGCATTTGTCTTTTTTAAACCTAAATAAATATGTAAATGAGGAGCCCATTAATAGCAGAGAGTGGATAAGGTTCTGTTCTCTCCTCTATATACTGCAAGGTTACTCCATACCGCAGCCCACATTTTACGACCCATTCATAAAATGCACGCTGCGGCGAGGAGCCTGCTGTGTCCTTCAAAGTTTTTCTCTGCTTAACGCCGGTCACATGACTTTGACAGGTCACATGACTGGGCTCTCCTGCTGGCTTTTCTTTTCCCATTCATTTTAATGGCACATTTACACTAGAAATGCTCTCCGAAGAGTGATCCACATTCGGCTCATTCCTCAGAAAACATTTAACGTGGTTGTAAACCTCAGACATGAAATGTGAACAAAGTATACCTCTTTAACCGCTTCAGCCCAGGAAGGATTTACCCCCTTCCTGACCAGAGCACTTTTTGCGATTCGCCACTGCGTCGCTTTAACTGACAATTGCACGGTCGTGCGACATGGCTTCAAAACAAAATTGACGTCCTTTTTTCCCCACAAATAGAGCTTTCTTTTAGTGGTATTTGATCATCTCTGCGATTTTTATTTTTTGCGCTTTAAACAAAATAAAAGCGACAATTTTGAAAAAAATCGCATTATTTTTTACTTTTTGCTATAATAAATATCCCCCCAAAAATATATAAATAAACATTTTTTTCCCTCAGTTTAGGCCGATACGTATTCTTCTACATATTTCTGGTAAAAAAATATCGCAATAAGCGTTTATTGATTGGTTTGCACAAAACTTATAGCGTTTGCAAAATAGGGGATAGTTTTATGGCATTTTTATTAATTTTTTTTTTTTTTACTAGTAATGGCGGCGATCAGTGATTTTTATCAGGACTGCGACATTATGGCGGACACATCGGACACTTTTGACACATTTTTGGGACCATTGTCATTTATACAGCAATCAGTGCTATACAAATGCACTGATTACTGTGTAAATGACACTGGCAGTGAAGGGGTTAACCACTAGGGGGCGATCAAGGGGTTAAGTATGTCCTAGGGAAGTGATTCTAACTGTGGGGGGGATGGGCTGTGTGTGTCTGCTCCTGAGCAGAGATCAGTGACACTTGTCACTAGGCAGAATGGGGAGATGCTGTTTACAACGGCATCTCCCTGTTCGTCCTCTCCATGAGGCGATTGCGGGTATCCCCGCGGCGATTGAGTCCGCGGGACCCGCGACCCGACTCACGAAAATCGCGGCAGGCGCGAGCGCACACATGGCGGCAAATTCAAAGTAACGTGTGGGTACGTTACTTTGCGCAGCCATGCCATTCTGCCGTCGTATATCTACAGGAGCCGGTCGGGAACCGGATAGTGTGTACTTGTCTCAATCCAGAGCACTAAGTGTCGTTTCTCTCCACTGCCCCTTTCCTCTGCTATCAGCATGAATCACTTCTCACAGGGAGCTCCAGCACACAACCTGTGATTGATAGCCTCAGCTCTGTTCCTGTGTGAAGAGGAGGGGGGTGTCCCTTCCTTCCAATCAGCTCTCCGAGGCCTGCAGAGTGTTACTTTTAGCTCTCTGCCCCCTTTTTCCTGACAGCTCAGACAAGCTGTATACATTCTGGACTTTGAACAGATGTAGAGAAGAGAAGACTGCAGATAAAACAGTCCAACGTACAGTGGCTTGGAAAAGTATTCCTACCCCTTGACATTTTCCACATTTTGTCATTCTACAACCAAAAACTTAAATGTTGGGATTTTATGTAATAGACCAACACAAAGTGACACATAATTGTGAAGTGGAAGAAAAATAATAAATGGTTTTCAACGTTTTTTATATATAAATATGTGAAAAGTGTGGGGGGCATTTGTATTATTTCCTCTTTGCTCCGATACCCCTAACTAAAATCTAGTGGAACTAATTGCCTTCAGAAGTCACCTAATTAGTAAATAGAGTCCACCTGTGTGTAATTTAATCTCAGTATAAATACAGCTGTTCTGTGAAGCCTTCAGAGGTTTGTTAGAGATCCTTAATGAACAAACAGCATCATGAAGACCAAGGAACACACCAGACAGGTCAGGGATAAAGTTGTGAAGTTTAAAGCAGGGTTAGGTTATACAAAAATATTCCAAGCTTTGAACATCTCACGGAGCTCTGTTCAGTCCATCATCCGAAAATAGAAAGAGTATGGCCCAACTGCAAACCTACCAAGACATGGCCGTCCACCTAAACTGACAGGCCGGGCAAGGAGAACATTCATCAGAGAAGAGCCAAGAGGTCCATGGTAACTCTGGAGGAGCTGCAGAGATCCACAGCTCAGGTGGGAGAATCTGTCCACAGGACAACTATTAGTCGTGTTCTCCACAAATCTGACCTTTATGGAAGAGTGACAAGAAGAAAGTCATTGGTGAAAGAAAGTCATAAGAAGTCTCATTTGCAGTTTGTGAGAATCCATGTGGAGGACACAGCAAACATGTGGAAGAAGGTGCTCTGGTCAGATGAGACCAAAATTGAACTTTTTGGCCTAAAAGCAAAATGCTATGTGTGGCGGAAAACTAACACTGCACATCACCCTGAACACACCATCCCCACCGTGAAACATGGTGGTGGCAGCATCATGATGTGGGGATGTTTTTCTTCAGCAGGGACAGGGAAGCTGGTCAGAGTTGATGGGAAGATGGATGGAGCCAAATACAGGGCAATCTTAGAAGAAAACCTGTTTTCTGTCTGTAAAACACTTGAGACTGGGGCGGAGGTTCACCTTCCAGCAGAACAACGACACTAAACATACATCCAGAGCTACAATGGAATGGTTTAGATCAAAGCATATTCATGTGTTAGAATGGCCTAGTCAAAGTCCAGACCTAAATCCAATTGAGAATCTGTGACAAGACTTGAAAATTGCTGTTCACAGACGTTCTCCATCCAATCTGATATGGCTTGAGATATTCTGCAAAAAAGAATGGGCAAAAATGTCCCTCTCTAGATGTACAAAGCTGGTAGAGACATCCCCAAAAAGACTTGCAGCTGTAATTGCAGAGGAAGGAAGTTCTACAAAGTATTGACTCAGGGGGGCGCTATACAAATGTACCCCCCACACTTTTCACATATTTATTTGTAAAACAAATTGAAAACCATTTATCATTTTCCTTCCACTTCACAATTATGTGTCACTTTGTGTTGGTCTATAATATAAAACCCCAATAATATACATTTATGTTTTTGGTTGTAACATGACAAAATGTGGAAAATTTCAAGGGGTAGGAATACTTTTTGAAGGCACTGTATGTAAGAGGATTTGTCAAAGTGTGGCTCAGACTTGGGGTTTTACCGCCCCCCGAACCTCACATGTAAATGAGCTCTATTAGCTCCACTAAGCACATTTCTAAGGCACTCCGGTGTTCCTCTTATTTTCTAAAGCAATGATATATATGGTCACAGTAAAGTCTCACCACTTCTTATTACATGGAGCTGTGTGTGTTCAGGATCACACATTCCCATATCCAGGGCCGGTGCTACCACTAGGCAAACTAGGCAGCCGCCTAGGGCGCCCTGCTGCCTGGGGAGCCCAGCCACTAGTGCACATAGCCACTAGCCACCAGCCACTAGCGTACATAGTGTCAGAGGCGGCGGAGGACTGTGTCTGTCTGTGTCCCGACTCCCAAATGAATGGAAGCAAGCAAACATTCATTGATGGGCACTGGTAAGCTGCATTGATGGGCGCTGGTGAGGCTGCATTTGATGGGTACTGGTAGGCTGCATTGATGGGCAATGGTAGGCTGCATTTAATGGGCAGTGGTGAGGCTGCATTAATGGGCACTGGTAAGGCTGCATTTGATAGGCGCTGGTGGGCTGCATTCGATGGGTGCTTCATTAAAGAGGTGGGGTTTACATGGGCAGGGAAAAGGGGGTGGAGTCAGGAGTGGAGCGGGGGGGGGGGGGGGGGCGGCAAAATGAGGTTCGCCTAGGGTGTCAAAAATTCTTGCACCAGCCCTGCCCATATCAGCCATAATCCTATACAGGACCATTCATCTGGAGACTCCCATTTGTTTTTCAGGAGATCACAGAAGATCTGGTGTATGAGAAGCCAGAAGATCCCCTGCAGTTTATGCTGGAAAAGGTGCGTCCTTTATACTGTATGTGATGTGGAAACGATTGAGCTGCCGAAAGATTTCTAATTCTGTTCAGCAAGTCTTGTGATTCCCCCATCCCAATCACACTGTACAGCCAGGAAGATCCGTCCATTATTCCCCGGAGCATCCCCATCATGTCTACGATCGTTAGCCTGCTCCATCCCCATCATGTCTACGATCGTTAGCCTGCTCCATCCCCATCATGTCTACGATCGTTAGCCTGCTCCATCCCCATCATGTCTACGATCGTTAGCCTGCTCCATCCACATCATGTCTACGATCGTTAGCCTGCTCCATCCCCATCATGTCTACGATCGTTAGCCTGCTCCATCCCCATCATGTCTACAATCGTTAGTCTGCTCCATCCCCATCATGTCTATGATCGTTAGCCTGCTCTATCCACATCATGTCTACGATCGTTAGCCTGCTCCATCCACATCATGTCTACGATCCTTAGCCTGCTCCATCCCCATCATGTCTACGATCGTTAGTCTGCTCCATCCCCATCATGTCTACGATCGTTAGCCTGCTCCATCCCCATCATGTCTACGATCGTTAGTCTGCTCTATCCCCATCATGTCTACGATTATTAGCCTGCTCCATCCCCATCATGTCTACGATCGTTAGTCTGCTCCATCCCCATCATGTCTACGATCGTTAGTCTGCTCCATCCCCATCATGTCTACGATCGTTAGTCTGCTCCATCCCCATCATGTCTACGATCGTTAGCCTGCTCCATCCCCATCATGTCTACAATCGTTAGTCTGCTCCATCCCCATCATGTCTACGATCGTTAGCCTGCTCCATCCCCATCATGTCTACAATCGTTAGTCTGCTCCATCCCCATCATGTCTACGATCGTTAGCCTGCTCCATCCACATCATGTCTACGATCGTTAGTCTGCTCCATTCCCATCATGTCTACGATCGTTAGCCTGCTCCATCCCCATCATGTCTACAATCATTAGACTGCTCCATCCCCATCATGTCTACGATCGTTAGCCTGCTCCATCCCCATCATGTCTACGATCGTTAGCCTGCTCCATCCCCATCATGTCTACAATCGTTAGTCTGCTCCATCCCCATCATCTCTACGATCGTTAGCCTGCTCCATCCACATCATGTCTACGATCGTTAGTCTGCTCCATCCCCATCATGTCTACGATCGTTAGCCTGCTCCATCCCCATCATGTCTACAATCGTTAGTCTGCTCCATCCCCATCATGTCTACGATCGTTAGCCTGCTCCATCCCCATCATGTCTACAATCGTTAGTCTGCTCCATCCCCATCATGTCTACAATCGTTAGTCTGCTCCATCCCCATCATGTCTACAATCGTTAGTCTGCTCCATCCCCATCATGTCTACGATCGTTAGCCTGCTCCATCCCCATCATGTCTACGATCGTTAGCCTGCTCCATCCCCATCATGTCTAAAATCGTTAGTCTGCTCCATCCCCATCATGTCTACGATTATTAGCCTGCTCCATCCCCATCAAGTCTACGATCGTTAGACTGCTCCATCCCCATCATGTCTACGATCATTAGTCTGCTCCATCCCCATCATGTCTACGATCGTTAGCCTGCTCCATCCACATCATGTCTATGATCGTTAGTCTGCTCTATCCCCATCATGTCTACGATTATTAGCCTGCTCCATCCCCATCATGTCTACGATCGTTAGTCTGCTCCATTCCCATCATGTCTACGATCGTTAGCCTGCTCCATCCCCATCATGTCTACAATCATTAGTCTGCTCCATCCCCATCATGTCTACGATCGTTAGCCTGCTCCATCCCCATCATGTCTACAATCGTTAGTCTGCTCCATCCCCATCATGTCTACGATCGTTAGCCTGCTCCATCCCCATCATGTCTACGATCGTTAGTCTGCTCCATCCCCATCATGTCTACAATCGTTAGTCTGCTCCATCCCCATCATGTCTACGATCGTTAGCCTGCTCCATCCACATCATGTCTACGATCGTTAGCCTGCTCCATCCACATCATGTCTACGATCGTTAGTCTGCTCCATCCACATCATGTCTACGATCGTTAGTCTGCTCCATCCCCATCATGTCTACGATCGTTAGCCTGCTCCATCCACATCATGTCTACGATCGTTAGTCTGCTCCATCCACATCATGTCTACGATTATTAGCCTGCTCCATCCCCATCATGTCTACGATCGTTAGCCTGCTCCACCCCCATCATGTCTACGATCGTTAGCCTGCTCCATCCCCATCATGTCTACGATCGTTAGTCTGCTCCATCCCCATCATGTCTACGATCGTTAGTCTGCTCCATCCCCATCATGTCTACGATCGTTAGTCTGCTCCATCCCCATCATGTCTACGATTGTTAGTCTGCTCCATCCACATCATGTCTACGATCGTTAGTCTGCTCCATCCCCATCATGTCTACGATCGTTAGTCTGCTCCATCCCCATCATGTCTACGATCGTTAGTCTGCTCCATCCCCATCATGTCTACGATCGTTAGTCTGCTCCATCCCCATCATGTCTACGATTATTAGCCTGCTCCATCCCCATCATGTCTACGATCGTTAGCCTGCTCCACCCCCATCATGTCTACGATCGTTAGCCTGCTCCATCCCCATCATGTCTACGATCGTTAGTCTGCTCCATCCCCATCATGTCTACGATCGTTAGTCTGCTCCATCCCCATCATGTCTACGATCGTTAGTCTGCTCCATCCCCATCATGTCTACGATCGTTAGTCTGCTCCATCCCCATCATGTCTACGATCGTTAGTCTGCTCCATCCCCATCATGTCTACGATCGTTAGTCTGCTCATAGGACAGAGGTGATAATGAGGATCCCTAGTCCAACCAATAGACATGTGAAGAACAAAGACATTTGTTTTGTTTCAATTCGTTATTTAAAACATTTTTTTTTCTGTTTAATTCATTTTCGCAACCCGTTTCGTTACGTTTATTAGTTTTCTAATTCACTTTGAATTTGATTAGAATTTAGCATTCAAATTTGAATCGGCATTTGAATTCACATTTATTCCATTGAAAAAATTTGAATTTCGAAAGACGGTTATATTCTTTCTATTTTATTCTGTTGGTTGCTACTCTATTCTTTTCTATTCTATTCCTTTAATTTCTATTCTAGTTTATTATATTCTTTTATTTTCTGTTCTATTTTGTTCTGTTTTACCTATTTTCCTCACTTTTATTCTTTTATTTTCTATTCTATTATAGTTTATTCTTTTCTGTTATATTTTTTAAAATTCTTTTTTTTTCTATTCTATTATTTTATATTCCCTTGTTTTCTATTTTATTTTATTTTATTTTATTCTATACTTTTATTTTATATTCTGTTCTGTTTTACTCTTTTTTTTTCTATTCTATTATCTTCTATTATATTCCCTTATATTATATTCCTTTAATTTATATTATATTTGATTATATTCTTTTATTTTCTATTGTGTTCTGTTTTACTATATTCTATCACTTTTTTTTTCTATTCTATTTTGTTCTATTCTCGTTTTTGAATTCGTTTTCGTTATATCTGATTCGTTCCATTCTATTCCTTTAATTTTTATTCTAGTTTATTCTTTTATTTTCTGTTCTATTTTATTCTGTTTTACCTATTCTATTCTTTTATTTTCTATTCTGTTCTGTTTTACTATATTTTATTCCTTTTTTTTTCTATTCTATTTTGTTCTATTCTTGTTTTTTACCGTATTTTTTGGCATATAACACACACTTTTTTTCCCTTTAAAATCAGGGGAAAATCGTGGGTGCGTGTTATACGCCGATCCCCGCCGATCTCCACTGATTGTGAGGAGAGGAGCGAGTGGAGCTGACATACACAAAGCCGAGTGTACTTCGGCTGGACTCGGCTCCTCTCGCAGTGACTGACTGTAAACAGAGCCGAGTCTAGCCGTAGTACACTCGGCTTTGTGTATCTCGATCGGCGCCAATTATAAAAGAAACGAGGCTGCAATGACACAGGGGAGGCTGCAGATGGACACTGATAAGGCTGCATTGATGGGCATTTAAATGTAAGTTTTTTTCCTTAAACTTCCCTCCTAAACTTGGGGTGCGTGTTATACGCTGATAAATACGGTAATTCATTTTCGTTATATATCAGATTTATTCTATTCTTTTCTATTCTATTCCTTTAATTTCTATTCTAGTTTATTCCTTTATTTTCTATTCAATCTATTCAGTTCTGTTTTACTATTTTTTTCTATTCTATTCCTTTCTATTCCATTATAGTTTATTATTTTCTTTTATATTCTATTCAATACTTTTATTTTCTATTCTATTATTTTTATATTGCCTTGTTTTCTATTATATTTTATTATATTATTTTATTTTCTATTCAGTTCTGTTTTACTCTTTTTTCTTCTATTTTATTTCTTTCTATTCTATTCCTTTAATTTCTATTATATTTGATTATTTTCTTTTATTTTCTATTCTGTTTTATATTTTCTATTCCTTTTTTCTGTTCTATTTTGTTCTATTCTTGTTTTTTAATTAGTTTTTGTTATTTCATGTTCGTTCTATTCTTTTCTATTCTATTCTTTTATTTTATATTCTATTCCGTTCTATTTTACTCTTTTTTTTCTATTATATTATTTTCAATTCTATTCCATTATATTCCTTTAATTTCTACTATATTTGATTCTATTTATATTATTATATTATATATATTATTATATATATATTCAGTTCTGTTTTACTCTTTTTTTTTTCTATTCTATTTCTTTCTATTCTATTCCTTTAATTTCTATTATATTTGATTATTTTCTTTTATTTTCTATTCTGTTTTACTATTTTATATTCCCTTTTTTCTATTCTATTTTGTTCTATTCTTGTTTTTGTTATTTCGGATTCGTTTACATTCGTTGCTATTGTAATTCGGATATTCGGATGCATCCAAGTTTCAGAACAATGAAACATTCGTCCGAATTTCGATTCGGAACGAAATGAGCCGCACATGTCTACCAGTGAATAAGCCGAAGGTAAAGGGTGAGACTGAACACTGAGAGTTGAAACTGGGAATAGTGGTGTCACCTCCCTGTGCGGTTAACACATGTGTGTCCATCACAAGGCAGGACAAAACTACATATCCCTTGACCGGTAAAACTGACCACATATTATACCGTATATATATATAGTGTATTTTACCATCTTTGCATCATCATTTATTTGTCTTCATTTAGACCCCTTTTACACCGAGCCGCCTATAGCGTCGGTGGTAAAACGCTGCTATTTTTAGCGGCGTTTTACCGTCGGATTTGCGGCGCATTTCGGCCGCTAGCGGGGCGCTTTTACCCCCCGCTAGCGGCCAATAAAGGGTTAAAACCGCCCGCAATAGCGCCGTTTTGCCGGCGGTATCCCAGCCCTGCCCCATTGATTTCAATAGGGAGCAGCGGTGGAGGAGCGGTAAACACACCGCTCCTTCACCGCTCCAAAGAAGCTGCTGGCAGGACTTTTCCTGACCTCCTGCCAGCACACCGCTCCGGTGTGAAAGCCCACAGTGGCTCCTCCCCACATCGAGTGTCCACGATGGAGAAGACTCTCCTAAGGGGCGCGCTCCCGAGTCCTGCATCTGTGTCCATTCACAAAGAATGCAGGACTCAGGGTCCGCCTCCCCCGGCGCCGCTTCATTGGATTTGATTGACAGCAGCGGGAGCCAATGGCTGCACTGCTATCAATCTATCCAATCAGGACACGAGACACCAGCTAGAGCTGGTGTGCTCATTCCCAGCCCGGAGGATGACGGCGTTCAGGTAAGTAAAACAGCGGGGCACTGGGGGGGCTGCAGCACTACAGAAGGTTTTTCACCTTAATGCATAGAATGCAAACCTTGAGGGTTTACAAACCCTTTAAAGCACATGAGTTATAAATTCATAAATATAACAGTCGATGTTTGGATTGATGTGTTGTCTGTTTTTTCTTCTATCAAGTTTACCCCTATGAGATTTTTACCTTTTTATATGAACTAACGCCTACCATTGGGCTTTTGGTTGGACTTTTATTCACTTTTATCTATTTGTATGTTTTGGATACTTATCACATTTGACACTATTTTGGGACCATTGTCATTTATACAGCGATCAGTGCTATAAAAATGCACTGATTACTGTGTAAATGACACTGGCAGGGAAGGGGTTAAACACTAGGGGGCGATCAAGGGGTTAACTGTGTCCTAGGGAGTGATTCTAACTGTGGAGGGGGATGGGCTTCCACTCACATGACAGCGATCACTGCTCCTGATGACAGGGAGCAGTGATCCCTGTCATGTCGCTAGGCAGAACGGGGAAATGCCTTGTTTACAAAGGCATCCTTCCGTTCTGCCGCTCCGTGACACGATCACCGGCACCCGGCGGACATCGAGTCCGCGGGACCTGCGGTCACAGAGCAAGCTGCAGGTACGCGCCCACAATGACGCATCCTAAAGGGGACGTACCTGTATGCCCTTTTGCCCACCTGTGCCATTCTGCCAACATATATCGGCGTGTGGCGGTCGGGAAGGGGTTAAAGCTGTAGTAAACTCAGTATTTTTTACTATTAGATGGACCTCCTGCAGGAATATAAAGGGGCATCTCAAAAAATTTGAATATCATCAAAAAGTTAATTTATTTCAGTAATTCAATTCAAAAAGTGACTCATATCTTATATAGATGCATTACACAGAGAGTGATATATTTCAAGCATTTCTTTCTTTTAATTGTGATGATTATGGCTTACAGCTAGCGAAAACTCAAAATTCAGTATCTCAGAAAATTTGAACATTGTAGACTCACGGTGTCATTCTCTAATCAGCTAATTAACTCAACACATTTGTAACGTTTTCATGAGCCTTCAAATGGTCTCTCAGTCAGGTTCAGTAGGTTACACAATTATAGGGTAGACAATCATTGACACCCTCCACAAGGAGGGTAAGTCACAAAAAGTAATTGCTAAAAAAGCTGGTTGTTCACAGAGTGCTGTATCCAAGCATATTAATGGAAAGTTGAGTGGAAGGAAATGGGGTAGAAAAAGGCGCACAAGCAACGGGGATAACCACAGCCTTGAGAGGATTGTGAAGGCCATTCAAGAATTTGGGGGAGATTCACAAGGAGTGGACTAGAGTTCACCCCTAATTACTAGTTTCTGATAATCATCTTATTATCTAATTATAATTACCTTTCATCGGCTGATTGCTTCCTATCCAAGTCTCTCTCTCTCTCTCTCTCTCTCTCTCTCTCTCTCTCACATTCATTCATATATATATAGGGGACCCAATGATTGACACAAGACAAGTTGCTCTACAATACATTGTTCCACTTTTATTATCCCAGACATGATGTTAAAGTGGTTGTAAACCCCTACAACACACTTTTTGCTACAGGAAAGCCTACAATAAAGCTTACCTGTAGCTACCCTGGATATCTCCTAAACCTGAACGGTTTAGGAGATATTCCCTGTATTTGCATGTGCCGACATCATCGGCACATGCGCACTGAAGCAACGGCACGTATTTGCCATTGCTCCAGTTAGACTGTGCCGTTACGTCATCGTGGCTCCGGCCAATCACAGCGTTGGATCCTGCGATACAGGAGGTAACTCCGGGAGCGTTGTCGCCAGCAGGAGCAGTGAACGGAGACTGCTGCAGGGGCTTCGATCTCAAGTAAATAATACATAATGAGCTAGTATGCTATGCATAATGAGCTAATATGCTATGCATATTAGCTCATTATGCCTTTGTCTTGCAGGTTTTTTTGTTTTTTTTTTATATCTCGGGTTTACAACCACTTTAAGTATGGATAAAACATAGGCGTTACCAGCCACCTTCCACTATCAGGGGTACATATTCAAATGACACATTTCCTTTTTAACATACAATCAAACAATGACAGTCATTACATCTTTATCTACGCAATCCATCATGTCACATTATTATTATGTCAGATTTAAATGCAGACATCTCATGACACATACATAACTTCCTTTGTCTGGTTTCGTTTTCCTTAATCAGCAACAATGATAACTTTTAAAGGTGCAGTTGGTGTATTAGACTACAAAACACAAGGGGGCTTTTTCATGAACCTTTCAGCTGGTGTCAGTGCTTCAAGAGCCACCACACACAGACATATCCAGGACATGGGCTACAACTGTCGCATTCCTTGTGTCAAGACTACTCCTGAACCAGAGACACCATCAGAAGCATCTTACCTGGGCTAAGGAGAAAAAGAACTGGACTGTTGCTCAGTGGTACAAAGTCCTCTTTTCAGGTGAAAGTAAATTTTGCATTTCATTTGGAAATCAAGGTCCCAGAGTCTGGAGGAAGAGTGGAGAGGCACAGAATCCAAGTTACATGAGGTCCAGTGTGAAGATTCCACAGTCGGTGATGATTTGGGGTGCCATGTCATCTTTTGATGTTGGTCCACTGTGTTTTATCAAGTCCAAAGTCAGTGCAGCCCTCTACCAGGAAATTCTAGAGCACTTCATGCTTCCCTCTGCTGACCAGCTTTATGGAGATGCTGATTATATTTTCCAGCAGAATAATTTGGCACCTGCCCACACTGCCAAAAGTAGCAATACCTGGTTTAATGATCATGGTATCACTGTGCTTGATTGGCCAGCAAACTCGCCTGACCTAAACCCCATAGAGAATTTGTGGGGTATTGTCAAGAGAAAGATGAGAGACACCAGACCCAACAATGCAGACAAGCTGAGGACATTTCTACTGGAAAGACTCTACTGTGCTAGACCAAGAAGGAAACTAAGTATTTGAGCTGGTGGGTTAGCTTACCCATTGGGGTGAATAGGGCGCCAATTCACATGCCCGCTAAAGAAAGACCCCCTGAGGACATTTCTACTGGAAAGAATCTACTGTGCTAGATCAAGGAGGAAGGTATTGATTTTAGCTGGTGGGCTAGCTTACCCATTGGGATGAATAGGGCCCATGATGCACATGCACACTAGAGAAAGACCCACTGAGAACATTTCTATTGGAAAGACTGTACAGTGCAAGACAAAGGAGGAAGGTACATATTTGAGCTAGTGGGTTAGCTTACCCATTGAGATGAATAGGGCCCCAATGTGCATGCACACTAGAGAATGACCCCTTGAGGTCATTTCTACTGGAAAGTATGTATAGTGCCGAACTAAGGAGGAAGGTATGTATTTTAGCTGGTGGGCTATCTTACCACATGGAATGAACAGGCCCCCAATGCACACGTGCACTAGAGAAAGACCCTTGTGAGGACATTTCTACTGGAAAGACTCTAATGTGCTAGACCAAGGAGGAAAATAAGTATTTGAGCTAGTGGGTTAGGTTACCCATTGGGATGAATAGGACTCTGATGCGTATGCACACTAGTGAAAGACCCACTGTGGACATTTCTATTGGAATGACTGTATGGTGCAGGAAAAAAAGAAGGGGGAGTGGTTGAGCTGGGTGGCTAGCTTACTTATTGAGATGAATAGGGCTTGGATGAGCGTGCACACTAGAGAAAGACCCTGAGGGCATTTCTGCTGCAAAGACATTACGGTTCTCGACCAAGGGAAAGGGATTTGAGCTGCTGGGCTAGCTTACCCATTGGGATGATTTAGGGCCCCAATGCGCATACTCACTAGAGAAAAACCCACTGGGAACATTTCTACTGAAAAGACTCTACGGTGTTGGACCAAGAAAGAAGGTAAGTATTTGAGCTGGTGAAAAGCACTCATTGGTGTGTAAAGGGGAGGCGGAGAGGATTGATAAAAGAACAATTGACCCAAAGAAGCAAAGTAAAAATTTAGACTTGTCGGGGCTTAGGCAAATGGTTGAGGCAGGTGCAGTCTATTTTATCCACTTTAGGTGGCACTCGACAGCAGCGGCATTGCAATTGGAGGGGAAGTCAAGAGGAACATGGTCCCTCAATGGTTTCTTGGGTCACCTGGGAAGCTATCCGATTGGATGCTGCCACTCCATTCGACTTTGGCAGCCACCTTGGGTCAGGCAGAGCCTATTAAGGACCCTGACTCCCAGGCTTGGCATGCATTTCGCTTGTGGGTAGTGCAGGGACAGGTCACCCATCTGACAGGGACAATGATTAGCGGCAGGGAGAGGTTCCAGATGAGTAGGGAAAGTGCAGGGACACGTCATCCTTCCTGGACTCATCCCCATTTGGGCATGGACCTGCCAGGCCGCATTCTGTCCCTCAAGACAGATGCTGTCGGCACACCCGAGACCTTCTGTGCTACACATCGCTTTTGGGTTCTGTGAGTCTTCCCAGTCAGACAGTAACCTGCGTAATGGACCAACCAGACTACATTCAGGGAAGGAATAAGGTCAGAAAAGTTAGCCAGATTCCCTACAGCACTCTGAATATACCTGAATTACATAAAACTCAGATTAAAAGTAGTTTAGGTTACATTTATCTCCACTATAACATTACTGCTCACTGATTACTTTCCTGAAGTTGCTGTTCTACCTTCAGAGAACTTCGCTGATAAATTCTTCCAGCCGTCTTTGCCCGTACAGCCCCTTTAACAAAGAAAATTAAATGTTCATCGCTAATTACATCTTAGAAACCTGCCATAAGGTTAGCGGCTTTATAATTATCTTGTAAACTCGAATATTTAGCTAAACGTCTGTTTGCCTACCTGATGAAAGGACTTAATTTTCTTTTCCAAACCCCTTTTGTTTCTGCTGTCTGCCTAATTCTCGGCACGGAGTCAGGTATGAGGAATGGACGATGCTGAAATGACTTCCCGACAAGACCTCCGAGCAGCTATTAGTGTTCCGCTAATGTTCGTTGTGTATTACCAACAGTATTTTTTAATCTGGCTGTGTTTTCTGCAGATTACCGGCTACGTCCTTGTAGCAAAATATTGAGCTTGCAGTAAAAGCAATAAGGAGCTTATTACGGGCAGCCTTATTCATACTGCCAGGAGCACTATTGATATTTGCATTAGGGGAGCGAGGTAACAATGCCGCAGCGGCAGTCAGCCTTTTCTCATTAAGGCTGACAAAAAAAGTCATCTTAGCACAAGCGGTGTAAAGATTAAAGTGACTTTCTTCAGGACCGTATTCATTTCATGTCTTTGTAGCCACAGTGAACCTTCTCAGATGACTGCAGCTATTTTTGTTTTCAGTTCCCTCCTTGGCTAAAGAGTATCTATCTTTTTACTTCCTCCCTCCACCCACTTCACTCCTCCATTGGAGCCATGAGAAGTACCTATGGGGGGAACATGTGACCCTTTTTTGTAAATAGCCAATCAACAAGCCTGAACATTGTCACATGGGGAAGGGAAGAAGGCAGTCACCCAGTGTTAGCTCCGATACAAAGCTTGCACAGGGTTTAGACCAAGGGTCTTCAAACTACGGCCCTCCAGTTGTCCAGCAACTACAATTCCCATCATGCCTAGTCATGTCTGATTTTTTTCAATGCCTCATGGAACGTGTAGTTCCGCAACAGCTGGAGGGCTGTAGTTTGAAGATCCCTGGTTTAGACCAACCTTTCTCAACCTTTTTACCCCCAGAGCAGTGGTCTCCAAACTGTGGCCCCTTTGTTTGCCTTTATCGAGCCCATGAGGCATTATTTCAGCCACTGACACCACCGATGGGGCATAATTCCTTCCACTGACACCAGCAATGGGACACTCTTCCTCTCACTGACACCAACGATGGGGCACTATTGCTCTCACTGACCCCTACGACGGGGCACCATTCCTCCCACTAAGTCCAAACACAATATTCCCCACGCACACATTCATGGAAATGGCTGTAGTAATGCTGGGTGCTGTAATGACCACCGCCTGGAAACCGAAGACAATCACAGTGAAAAAATGTCACCAGCACACCAAGGATTCCTCAGAAGGTTCCAAAGCTTTGTTCACATGGTCGCACGGTACACATACGGCAATGTTTAGGAGCCACGCAGGGCCCCTTCGTCAGGCAAGTGACAACTCACTTATCTGACGATGGGGCCCTGCGTGGCTCCGAAACATTGCCGTATGTGTACTGTGCGACCATGTGAACAAAGCTTTGGACCCTCTCGAGGAATCCTTGGTGTGCTGATGACATTCCGTCACCCTATTCCTCCCACTGACACAAACTATTTTTCCCCCTAATACCAAAGATGGGGCATTGTTTTCTCCCACTGCACAGTGGGGGTCTGAAAGACAGTAAAGTGGCCCTTTGTTTAGAAAGACCTCTGCCCCAGAGGAACCCTTGAAATAATTTTCAGGACTCGGGGAACCCCTGGTAAGATAAGTCTGGGAAAATGCCCCCTACGTTGGTGGTGGTAAGTTGGAAGAATACCCCTCTCACAGGGATGGCCAGAATGATATCCTTGCAGTTATGTCACTGGCTCTGCCAAGTGGTGTTGGTCCTGGAACTATGAAGGCCCCATCAGATAGAAAGTCAGTTAGCCATGGCTCAAGGAACCCCTAACTATCCTTGGAGGAACCCTGGTTGAAAATGGTTGGTTTAGACTCATGGCTGTGACAAAGGAAAGCAGTGGCAGGGGAGAACGGGAAGATGTGTATCAGTGAGTGGGAGGTGGACCTTCAAAAGAATGTCCCACTTTACCCTTAATGGTACATTTCAGAAAAGCATTTTTTTTCAATCATAATTAGAAAAAGTCTGCATACCCTAAAAAAAACATAAACCTCAATAAATAGTCAGTCAAGTAAAAAGGGTTCTAAAACTGAAATATAGATACAACTTTGGGAATCTTCTAGCTAGCACACCAAAATGTAGCATTTCAATAATTATATTTCCAAACTTTCAAATAATATAGAAATGGGGATCTCCAAACTACGGCTCGTGGGCCAAATCCAGCTCACTGCAAGACTTTACCCAGCCTGCAGTTCAGGTTAGTGGCCTCTCACATAGGTCAGCCTATGGTCACAGTTTCTTCTCAACTTTCTCCCCGTCCTCCGCTCTCCAGTACCATGATTGTATCATTGTTGAGCCTAACAACCATTCACATGCTTGTTCCACCATTTACAGGAGGATGGAGCTTTCTTCAACTAGATCTGATGAGGCCTTTGATGCAAGGGGGGGCGCTCTGATTTTGACCTGATATATGGGGAGACCCTGATATATGGGGGGACCCTGATATATGGGGGGACTCTGATATATGGGGGGACCCTGATATATGGGGGGACTCTGATATAAGGAGGCACTCTGATGAGAATGTGAACATTTGTAAAATATACAATGGTCTACCTACTGAAAAGTTTGTAATCCCCTGATTATAGCGCAATATGCTTAAAGTGGAGTCCCACTCATTTTTAACCACATTGTAATATGCATCGCTAGTGAATTAAAGTGGTTGTAAAGGCACAAAGATTTTTACCTTCATGCAATGAACTGCGCAGTGGAGGTAAGTATGATATGTTTTTTTTTTTTTTAAAAAAACGAGGGTTTAGTAACCCTTTAAGAGTTCCCTTTACTGGAACTAAGGGGCCAAGCCCAACCCCTGAAAAGCAACCTCACACCATAATCCCCCCTCCACCAAATGATTTGGACCAGTACACAAAGCAAGGTCCATAAAGACATGGATGAGCAAGTATGGGGTGAAGGAACTTGACTGGCCTGCACAGAGTTCTGATCTCAACCCGATAGAACACTGTTGGGATGAATCGGAGCAGAGACTGCGAGCCAGGCCTTCTTGTCAATGCGCCGATGCACAAATGCTCTTCTGGAAGAATGGTCAAACCTTCCCATAGACACACTCCTAAACCTTGTGGACGGCCTTCCCAGAAGAGTTGAAGCTGTTATAGCTGCAAAGGGTGGGCCAACTCAATATTGAACCCTACGGACTAAGACTGGAATGTCATTAAAGTTCATGTGCGTGTAAAGGCAGGTGGCCCAATACTTTTGGTAATATAGTGTATGTTGGATGAACAACTTTGTACCTCCGGTCTGTGGCAGCTACATATTTCTATTGAAAGCCATACTAGTCCTGTTCTGTTCTATTCCAATGTGCCTCCCTTGGATCTATAATGTAATATTTATGTGTCAAATAATAATGGTATAATGAGAAATACCAGCAACTTTTTTTAGCGTAGCGATAAGTTAAGTGCTACAAACAGACACCAGATCCTAAATTACAGCAGGGAAAACTGTCACTATATCCCGGGGGGGAAATATCACCTATAAAGAGACTTTCTGCTAATACTCGGCTTTCTAGGGATTAAGGCAGCGACTGTCAGGGAACTAATATGTGCAGCTTATTAACTTTCACAGAGATATTGTACAGTATTACCAGATGATTTTAATTAACATTAGGAGCGTACAATATGTAAGTACTGTCTCAGGATGGAAATCTCATTAAGCGGTTCATCTGCTGTGTTATAGCAGGGCTTAAAGTGCGTCATGTCCCGGAGAAAACAAACACAGGAACCTTTTATAGAACATAAAGGTTCTTGTCACATTTTACAACCCTTTAATTATGCATTAGAATGAATACAGCTGGGTACCTGAAATCGATTTAGCACTGAAATAAAGCATTGGAGTAAAGCTGTAAATAGAAAAAATTCTGGTTGGCCAGTTCAATCAGCTTCATGGAGAACCTGGTTATTTTAGGACTATCCTACTGGAGCAACTTCACCCAAAACATACACACTATATTACCAAAAGTATTGGGACACCTGCCTTTACACGCACATGAACTTTGATGGCCACCCAGTCTAATGCCCCGTACACACGGTCGGATTTTCCGACGGAAAATGTGTGATAGGACCTTGTTGTCGGAAATTCCGACCGTGTGTAGGCTCCATCACACGTTTTCCATCGGATTTTCTGACACACAAAGTTTGAGAGCAGGCTATAAAATTTTCCGACAACAAAATCCATTGTCGGAAATTCCGATCGTGTGTACACAAATCCGACGGACAAAGTGCCACGCATGCTCAGAATAAATAAAGAGATGAAAGCTATTGGCCACTGCCCCGTTTATAGTCCCGACGTACGTGTTTTACGTCACCGCGTTCAGAATGATCGGATTTTCCGACAACTTTGTGTGACCGTGTGTATGCAAGTTTGAGCCAACATCCGTCGGAAAAAATCCTAGGATTTTGTTGTCGGAATGTCCGATCAATGTCCGACCGTGTGTACGAGGCATTAGTCTGTAGGTTTCAATATTGAGTTGGCCCGCCCTTTGCAGCTATAACTGCTTTATCTCTTCTGGGAAGGCCGTCCACAAGGTTTAGGAGTGTGTCTATGGGAATGTTTGACCATTCTTCCAGAACCGCATTTGTGAGGTCAGACACTGATGTTGGAAGGCCTGGCTCGCAGTCTCCGCTTCAATTCAACATAAAACGTGTTCTATCGGGTTGAGGTTAGAACTCTGTGCAGACAACACAAAACAATCTCCTGCGCTCAGGAGCTTAGTTCATATGTAAGTGGTGTAGCCAACCCTTTGGCTAGAATATGAAAAGTCATTGGTCTTTCTGCCCTCCTCAGAACAATGGGTGTCCTTAGAGCTGAAATATATAGAAAGACAGGGAGGGCGCACCGACCTTGCGCATTACCAAAGATAAAATTTTTTTAAATAGTAAAAGCAAGAGTCATACTCATGAACAAATGTTTAAAAAAGGCTTAACATAGCTCCATAAAATCGGAACTGTATCTTCTGCAGCTTGGACCGGGTATAAGGAGGAACCAGATGGTATCACAAACGGCTTACGCGTTACGAGGGAGTACCCTCTTCATCAGAGCCTTGGCGATAGCCAACTAACTTTACCTAAGTTCCCTCTAAATAGATTCATTCACATGTCTGGGTGACGCCCACCAGAGCCTGTCACGCCCATCCGGGTGGACCCCGCCCACCATGCCAATCCATCAGATTAGACCATATGCTACATTGTGTTATCAAACTCACAAATGCGTCCTTATTCCCATAAAGAGGAAGCTAGATCCCTGCACAAACAGCATGGTACATGTAGAGGCCAGTAAAGTTCCTCCACCCCAAGCTGGCTCATCCATGTCTTTATGGATCTTGTTTTGTGCACTGGTGCACGGTCAGTTTGGAACAGGAAGGGGCCATCCCCAAACTGTTCCCACAAAGTCGGGAGCATGAAATTGTCTAAAATGTCTTGGTATGCCGACGCCTTAAGAGTTCCCCTCATTGGAACTAAGGTGCCAAGTCCAACCCCTGAAAAACAACCCCACACCATGACCCCCCTCCACCAAATGATTTGGACCAGTGCACAAAGCAAGGTCCATAAAGACATGGATGTGTAAGTTTGGGGTGGAGGAACTTGACTGGCATGCACAGAGTCCTGAACTCCAATAGAACACCTTTGGGATGACTTAGAGCGGAAACTGCGAGCCAGGCCTTCTCGTCCACATCAGTGCCTGACCTCACAAATGCACTTCTGGAAGAACAGTCAAACATTCTCAACCTTGTGGACAGCCTTCCCAGAAGAGTTGAAGCTGTTATAGCTAAAAAGGTTGGGCCAAATCAATGTTGAACCCTACGGACTAAGACTGGGATGCCATTAAAGTTCATGTGTGTGTAAAGGTAATACTTTTGGTAATATAGTGTATCTGACAAATGTTTGGTTCTCCAATGAGTCCTTTCTGCTGTCCGCAGGAAAGGCATGCCTAACCCCCAGCATGGCTGTATTTCTGCAAGTCCAGCATTTCATCTGAACTGCTGTTGTCACCAACCTTAGTGAAATCTTCATTTACGAGGGCTGTACCAAATGTAATGCAAAAGTGGGCATAACTTTTTTTTATTAACTCACATAGGTTGTTTCAAAGTCACATGTTGGTAGAGTATCTCTTCCTCTATAGTAATTCTTCTTTTTGATTGCAGGTAAATAATGAATTCCAATCAGATGCAATGTGACGTCATTGAATTCTTGAGGAGGGAGGGGTGCAGGCTGTCCGACATCCACAGAAGGCTACATAATGTTTACAGATAGGGATGCACTGATAATACTACTACTCGTATGAAATTGCACTCCAAAGAGTTCCATGTGATTTGAACAGGAATGTGGTGTGATTCTTGTCCAAAAAACATGCCGTTTCCTGCATTGATTCTGTGTGAAGCCAGGCTTGTCAAAGTGATGTTTACACAGGAGCAGTGTGGGAAACCTCCCTGCATGATGGGTTCTACCAGCTCCGGCTCCCATTTGTCTGTGGACATCTGCGGCTCCTCCTGCCTCACCTATGGCTTTGTTCCCCCAGCCTTCAGCGGCTCTCTCCCACCAGCCTCCAGCGGCTCTCTCCCTCCAGCCTCCAGCAGCTCTCTCTCCCTCCAGTGGCTCTCTCCGCCCAGCTTCCAGCGGCTCTTTTCCTCCAGCCTCCAGCTGCTCTCTCTCCCTCCAGTGGCTCTCTCCGCCCAGCTTCCAGCGGCTCTTTCCCTCCAGCCTCCGGCTGCTCTCCCCTTCCAGCCTCCAGAGGCTCTTCCCCCCCAGCCTCCAGCGGCTCCCCCCCCCCAGCCTCCAGTGGCACTCTCCCTCCAGCGGCTCTCTCCCCCAGCCTCCAGCGGCTCCCCCCCCCAGCCTCCAGTGGCACTCTCCCTCCAGCGGCTCTCTCCCCCAGCCTCCAGCGGCTCCCCCCCCAGCCTCCAGTGGCACTCTCCCTCCAGCGGCTCTCTCCCCCCAGCCTCCAGCGGCTCTCTCCCCCCAGCCTCCAGTGGCTCTTTCACCCCAGTCTCCAGTGGCTCTGTCCCCTGATTCACATCGGCAGTGCTGATTGATGGTGGTTTGAACTGCTGGAGGTTGGGGGGAGAGAGCCGCTGGAGGCTGGGGGAAGAGAGATGCTGGATGCTGGGGGGAGAGAGCCGAAGGAGGTTGGGGGAGCGAGCCGCTGGAGGCTGGGGGAAGAGAGCCTCTGGAGGCTGGGGGGGAGCGAGCCGCTGGAGGCTGGGGGGAGAGAGCCGCTGGAGCCTGGGGGGAGCGAGCCGCTGGAGGCTGGGGGGAGCGAGCCGCTGGAGCCTGGGGGGGAGCGAGCCGCTGGAGCCTGGGGGGGAGCGAGCCGCTGGAGGCTGGGGGGAGCGAGCCGCTGGAGGTTGGGGGAAGAGAGCCTCTGGAGGCTGGGGGGGAGCGAGCCGCTGGAGCCTGGGGGGGAGCGAGCCGCTGGAGGCTGGGGGGAGCGAGCCGCTGGAGGCTGGGGGAAACACAGCCATTGGAGAGGCAGGAGGAGCCGTAGATGTCCACAATCAGATGGGAGCCAGAGTTGGAGGAACCCGTCATGCAGGGAGGTTTCCCCCACTGCTCCTGTGTGAACTTCACTATGACAAGCCTGGCTTCACACAGGAGCGGTGGGGAACCGTATGCGATTCAGACAAGAATTGCACCGCATTCCTGTTTAAATCACATGCAATTCTTTGCAGTGCAATTTTGGGCTCATTCATTTTGTATGAACGCAAATGTCACCGCAAACTATCGGCGAACAAAAAGGGTATTGGTGCATCCCTATTTACAGAGATGACTTGTCATATGTGACTCTTGTCAATGGGGATGTCGGACAGCCTGCACCCCTCCTCTGTCAGGTACCCAATGATGGCATGTTGCTTCTGCTTGGAATCCATTATTTGCCTGCAATGAAAAAGAAGACGAAACGTTACTATAGAGGGGGAGTAATGCCCCGTACACACGATCGGACTTTCCGACAACAAAACCGTGGAATTTTGTTTGAAGGTTGTTGGCTCCAACTTGTCTTGTATACACACCGTCACAGAAATGTTGGCCAACAATTACGAACAATACAATACCCTTGGGTACTTCTGTTGTATTCACTTTTAGTTCAACAGATCTTTTGTGGTTTTGTTTGTACAATCTTACTGTATTGCTTGTTTACCAGCCTCCAGAGTACCATTGCAAGATCTTTGTTTGCATTATGTATGTGCTCACTCTTTTAAATTCAGAGGAAACTTGCTTTTAAATTTTGTAATTTAGGGATGTGGGGTAGTTTAGCTTGTTTTCTGTGACAATTAGCACTTTTTTTCATTTTTTTCTACAGTCCATGGATGAGTCTGTACTATAAAGGCATCTACAGTGCCTTGAAAAAGTATTCATACCCCTTGAAATTTTCCACATTGTGTCATGTTACAACCAAAAACGTAAATGTATTTTATTGGGATTTTATGTGATAGACCAACACAAAGTGGCACATAATTGTGAAGTGGAAGGAAAATGATAAATCGTTTTCAAATTTTTTTACAAATATGTGAAAAGTGTGGGGTACATTTGTATGGCGCCCCCCGGAGTCAATACTTTGTAGAATCCCCTTTCACTGCAATTACAGCTGCAAGTCTTTTTGGGGATGTCTCTACCAGCTTTGCACATCTAGAGAGGAACATTTTTGCCCATTCTTCTTTGCATAATAGCTCAAGCTCTGTCAGATTGGATGGAGAGCGTCTGTGAACAGCAATTTTCAAGTCTTTCCACAGATTCTCAATTGGATTTAGGTCTGGACTTTGGACCATTCTAACACATGAATATGCTTTGATCTAAACCATTCCATAGTAGCTCTGGCTGTATGTTTAGGGTCATTGTCCTGCTGGAAGGTGAACCTCCGCCCCAGTCTCAAGTCTTTTGCAGACTCTAATGTCCCGTACACACGACCGATTTTGCCGTCGGAATAAACTCTGAAGGTTTTTCTGACGGAATTCCGATGGAATTCCGCAAAAGCTGTCTTGCATACACATGGTCACACCAAATTCCGACCGTCAAGAATGCGCTGACGTACAACAATTACAACAGCACTAGAAAGACCGAGCGCTTCCGTCTCGTACTTGCTTCAGAGCATGCGTCTTTTTGGTGCGTTGGAACAGCATACAGACGAGCGTTTTTTCCGATAGTAATTTGTTCCGTCGGAAAAATATAGAACATGTTCTCTATCTATACACACGGTCGGAATATACAATGAAAAGCTCCCATCTGACTTTTTCTGTCGGAAATTCCACTTGTGTGTACGCGGCATAACAGGTTTTCTTCTAAGATTGCCCTGTATTTGTACATCTTCCCATCAACTCTGACCAGCTTCCCTGTCCCTGCTGAAGAAAAGCATCCCCACAACAGGATGCTGCCACCACCATGTTTCACGGTGGGGATGGTGTGTTCAGGGTGATGTGCAGTGTTAGTTTTCCGCTGCACATATAGTATTGCTTTTAGGTC
Source organism: Aquarana catesbeiana (assembly GCF_042186555.1). Taxonomy (NCBI): domain Eukaryota; kingdom Metazoa; phylum Chordata; class Amphibia; order Anura; family Ranidae; genus Aquarana; species Aquarana catesbeiana. The sequence goes on along the minus strand of NC_133325.1, from coordinate 778,495,173 downwards.
AAAAAGTTCAATTTTGGTCTCATCTGACCAGAGCACCTTCTTCCACATGTTTACTGTGTCCTCCACATGGCTTCTCAGAAAACTGCAAACAGGACTTCTTATGACTTTCTTTCACCAATGTCTTTCTTCTTGTCACTCCTCCATAAAGGTCAGATTTGTGGAGAGCACGACTAATAGTTGTCCTGTGGACAGATTCTCCCACCTGAGCTGTGGATCTCTGCAGCTCCTCCAGAGTTACCATGGGCTTCTTGGCTCTTCTCTGATGAATGCTCTCCTTGCCCGGCCTGTCAGTTTAGGTGGACGGCCATGTCTTGGTAGGTTTGCAGTTGTGCCATACTCTTTCCACTTTCGGATGATAGATTGAACAGAGCTCCGTGAGATGTTCAAAGCTTGGGATATTTTTTTATAACCTAACCCTGCTTTAAACTTTTCCACAACTTTATCCCTGACCTGTCTGGTGTGTTCCTTGGCCTTCATGATGCTGTTTGTTTACTAAAGTTCTCTAACAAACCTCCTGAGGGCGTCACAGAACAGCTGTATTTTTACTGAGATTATACACAGTTGGACTCTAATTAGGTGACTTCTGAAGGCAATTGGTTCCACTAGATTTTAGTTAGGGGCATCAGAGTAAAGGGGGGCTGAATATAGCACTTTTCAGCTATTTATTTGTAAAATGGAATTTAAAAACATCTACAATTTTTCTTCTACTTCACAATTATGTGACACTTTGTGTTGGTCAATCACATAAAATCCCAATAAAATACATTTACATTTTTGGTAGTAACATGAAAAAATGTGGAAAATTTCAAGGGACATGAATACTTTTTCAAGGCACTGTAGAGGGAGCCTGTTTAGTTGAGGTTTCCCATCCAAATGCTGTCTAGCTGTCCAAGCCCAACCCCTGAAAAACAACCCCACACCATAATCCCCCTCCACCAAATGATTTGGACCAGTGCACAAAGCAAGGTCCATAAAGACATGGATGTGTAAGTTTGGGGTGGAGGAACTTGACTGGCATGCACAGAGTCCTGAACTCCAATAGAACACCTTTGGGATGACTTAGAGCGGAAACTGCGAGCCAGGCCTTCTCGTCCACATCAGTGCCTGACCTCACAAATGCACTTCTGGAAGAACAGTCAAACGTTCTCAACCTTGTGGACAGCCTTCCCAGAAGAGTTGAAGCTGTTATAGCTAAAAAGGTTGGGCCAAATCAATGTTGAACCCTACGGACTAAGACTGGGATGCCATTAAAGTTCATGTGTGTGTAAAGGTAATACTTTTGGTAATATAGTGTATCTGACAAATGTTTGGTTCTCCAATGAGTCCTTTCTGCTGTCCGCAGGAAAGGCATGCCTAACCCCCAGCATGGCTGTATTTCTGCAAGTCCAGCATTTCATCTGAACTGCTGTTGTCACCAACCTTAGTGAAATCTTCATTTACGAGGGCTGTACCAAATGTAATGCAAAAGTGGGCATAACTTTTTTTTATTAACTCACATAGGTTGTTTCAAAGTCACACGTTGGTAGAGTATCTCTTCCTCTATAGTAATTCTTCTTTTTGATTGCAGGTAAATAATGAATTCCAATCAGATGCAATGTGACGTCATTGAGTTCTTGAGGAGGGAGGGGTGCAGGCTGTCCGACATCCACAGAAGGCTACATAATGTTTACAGATAGGGATGCACTGATAATACTACTACTCGTATGAAATTGCACTCCAAAGAGTTCCATGTGATTTGAACAGGAATGTGGTGCGATTCTTGTCCAAAAAACATGCTGTTTCCTGCATTGATTCTGTGTGAAGCCAGGCTTGTCAAAGTGATGTTTACACAGGAGCAGTGTGGGAAACCTCCCTGCATGATGGGTTCTACCAGCTCCGGCTCCCATTTGTCTGTTTACATCTGCGGCTCCTCCTGCCTCACCTATGGCTTTGTTCCCCCCAGCCTCCAGCGGCTCCCTCCCCCCAGCCTCCAGTGGCACTCTCCCTCCAGCGGCTCTCTCCCCCCAGCCTCCAGCGGCTCCCTCCCCCCAGCCTCCAGCGGCTCCCTCCCCCCAGCCTCCAGCGGCTCTCTCCCCCCAGCCTCCAGCGGCTCCCTCCCCCCAGCCTCCAGTGGCACTCTCCCTCCAGCGGCTCTCTCCCCCCAGCCTCCAGCGGCTCCCCCCCCCCAGCCTCCAGTGGCACTCTCCCTCCAGCGGCTCTCTCCCCCCAGCCTCCAGCGGCTCTCTCCCCCCAGCCTCCAGTGGCTCTTTCACCCCAGTCTCCAGTGGCTCTGTCCCCCGATTCACATCGGCAGTGCTGATTGATGGTGGTTTGAACTGCTGGAGGTTGGGGGGAGAGAGCCGCTGGAGGCTGGGGGAAGAGAGATGCTGGATGCTGGGGGGAGAGAGCCGAAGGAGGTTGGGGGAGCGAGCCGCTGGAGGCTGGGGGAAGAGAGCCTCTGGAGGCTGGGGGGGAGCGAGCCGCTGGAGGCTGGGGGGAGAGAGCCGCTGGAGCCTGGGGGGAGCGAGCCGCTGGAGGCTGGGGGGAGCGAGCCGCTGGAGGCCGGGGGAAGAGAGCCGCTGGAGGCTGAGGGGAGGGAGCTGCTGGAGGCTGGGGTAAGAGAGCCGCTGGAGCCTGGGGGGAGCGAGCCGCTGGAGACTGGGTAAGAGAGAACCACTGGAGGCTGGGAGGAGCGAGCTGCTGGGGGTAGAGAGTTGCTGGAGGCTGGGGGAAACACAGCCATTGGAGAGGCAGGAGGAGCCGTAGATGTCCACAATCAGATGGGAGCCAGAGTTGGAGGAACCCGTCATGCAGGGAGGTTTCCCCCACTGCTCCTGTGTGAACTTCACTATGACAAGCCTGGCTTCACACAGGAGTGGTGGGGAACCGTATGCGATTCAGACAAGAATTGCACCGCATTCCTGTTCAAATCACATGCAATTCTTTGCAGTGCAATTTGCGCTCATTCATTTTGTATGAACGCAAATGTCACCGCAAAGTATCGGCGATAAAAAAGGGTATTGGTGCATCCCTATTTACAGAGATGACTTGTCATATGTGACTCTTGTCAATGGGGATGTCGGACAGCCTGCACCCCTCCTCTGTCAGGTACCCAATGATGGCATGTTGCTTCTGCTTGGAATCCATTATTTGCCTGCAATGAAAAAGAAGACGAAACGTTACTATAGAGGGGGAGTAATGCCCCGTACACACGATCGGACTTTCCGACTACAAAACCGTGGAATTTTGTTTGAAGGTTGTTGGCTCCAACTTGTCTTGTATACACACCGTCACAGAAATGTTGGCCAACAATTACGAACAATACAATACCCTTGGGTACTTCTGTTGTATTCACTTTTAGTTCAACAGATCTTTTGTGGTTTTGTTTGTACAATCTTACTGTATTGCTTGTTTACCAGCCTCCAGAGTACCATTGCAAGATCTTTGTTTGCATTATGTATGTGCTCACTCTTAAATTCAGAGGAAACTTGCTTTTAAATTTTGTAATTTAGGGATGTGGGGTAGTTTAGCTTGTTTTCTGTGACAATTAGCACTTTTTTTCATTTTTTTCTACAGTCCATGGATGGGTCTGTACTATAAAGGCATCTACAGTGCCTTGAAAAAGTATTCATACCCCTTGAAATTTCCACATTTTGTCATGTTACAACCAAAAACGTAAATGTATTTTATTGGGATTTTATGTGATGGACCAACACAAAGTGGCAGATAATTGTGAAGTGGAAGGAAAATGATAAATGGTTTTCAAATTTTTTTACAAATAAATATGTGAAAAGTGTGGGGGGTACATTTGTATGGCGCCCCCCGGAGTCAATACTTTGTAGAACCTCCTTTCACTGCAATTACAGCTGCAAGTCTTTTTGGGGATGTCTCTACCAGCTTTGCAAATCTAGAGAGGGTTATTTTTTGCCCATTCTTCTTTGCATAATAGCTCAAGTTCTGTCAGATTGGATGGAGAGCGTCTGTGAACAGCAATTTTCAAGTCTTTCCACAGATTCTCAATTGGATTTAGGTCTGGACTTTGGACCATTCTAACACATGAATATGCTTTGATCTAAACCATTCCATAGTAGCTCTGGCTGTATGTTTAGGGTCGTTGTCCTGCTGGAAGGTGAACCTCCTCCCCAGTTTCAAGTCTTTTGCAGAATCTAATGTCCCGTACACACGACCGATTTTGCTGTCGGAATAAACTCTGAAGGTTTTTCTGGCGGAATTCCGACGGAATTCCGCAAAAGCTGTCTTGCATACACATGGTCACACCAAATTCCGACCGTCAAAAATGCGCTGACGTACAACAATTACAACAGCACTAGAAAGACCGAGCGCTTCCGTCTCGTACTTGCTTCAGAGCATGCGTCTTTTTGGTGCGTTGGAACAGCATACAGACGAGCGTTTTTTCCGATAGTAATTTGTTCCGTCGGAAAAATATAGAACATGTTCTCTATCTAAGTCCATCTGAATTTTTCGACGGAAAAAGTCTGATGGGGCATACACACGGTCGGAATATACAATGAAAAGCTCCCATCTGACTTTTTCTGTCGGAAATTCCACTTGTGTGTACGCGGCATAACAGGTTTTCTTCTAAGATTGCCCTGTATTTGTACATCTTCCCATCAACTCTGACCAGCTTCCCTGTCCCTGCTGAAGAAAAGCATCCCCACAACATGATGCTGCCACCACCATGTTTCACGGTGGGGATGGTGTGTTCAGGGTGATGTGCCGCTGCACATATAGTATTGCTTTTAGGTCAAAAAGTTCAATTTTTGTCTCATCTGACCAGAACACCTTCTTCCACATGTTTACTGTGTCCCCCACATGGCTTCTCAGAAAACTGCAAACAGGACTTCTTATGACTTTCTTTCACCAATGTCTTTCTTCTTGCCACTCCTCCATAAAGGTCAGATTCTCCCACCTGAGCTGTGGATCTCTGCAGCTCCTCCAGAGTTACCATGGACCTCTTGGCTGCTTCTCTGATTAATGCTCTCCTTGCCCGGCCGGTCAGTTTAGGTGGACGGCCATGTCTTGGTAGGTTTGCAGTTGTGCCATACTCTTTCCATTTTCAGATGATGGATTGAACAGTGCTCCGTGAGATGTTCAAAGCTTGGGATATTTTTTTATAACCTAACCCTGCTTTAAACTTTTCCACAACTTTATCCCTGACCTGTCTGGTGTGTTCCTTGGCCTTCATGATGCTGTTTGTTTACTAAAGTTCTCTAACAAACCTCTGAGGGCGTCACAGAACAGCTGTATTTTTACTGAGATTATACACAGTTGGACTCTAATTAGGTGACTTCTGAAGGCAATTGGTTCCACTAGATTTTAGTTAGGGGCATCAGAGTAAAGGGGGGCTGAATATAGCACTTTTCAGCTATTTATTTGTAAAATAGAATTTAAAAACATCTACAATTTTTCTTCTACTTCACAATTATGTGGCACTTTGTGTTGGTCAATCACATGAAATCTCAATAAAATACATTTACATTTTTGGTAGTAACATGAAAAAATGTGGAAAATTTCAAGGGACATGAATACTTTTTCAAGGCACTGTAGAGGGAGCCTGTTTAGTTGAGGTTTCCCATCCAAATGCTGTCTAGCTACTTAACTGACAGTAGAATATCCTGGTGGATATTGGAAGAGGGTGGTATGGAGCAGAGGTGTGGGCTGACAGTTGAAGTCGAGCAGAGAGGTTACTGGGGTGCCAATGATACAACCATTTCTTCAATGGAAGAATGACCAGTGGGACAAACGTAGACAGAACTGTTCATTCCTAGCCAACGCTTTATATTTCCAGCTTGGATGGTGTTCCCAGATTTCTGTGCATATATGGATTCCAGAATGAACCTTGAATGTCTTGGTAGGCATAGCTGTAAGCGTTCCCCCTCTAACAAATTCTCCTTCTTTCTTCCCTTAGGTCCAAACCATGATAGTCAGCAAGAAGGAACAGTGATCACTCCTCCTGGTGAAGGCTAAGAAGGACGGACTTCTGTCCCTCCCCCGAAGAACATGCTATTTTCTGCAATTGATTGTTCATTTCATAATACATTGTTGGAAATACAGGCCAGTTCAAATAAAACCTTTTACTTTCCAAATGTAATGTCTTGTTAACCACTTTCCGGCAATGCTCCAACAATTAGCTACTGTCTGTAAAGCAAACCTGTCCTTTAAAAAAAAAGGGTAAGTATACAGCATTATCTGAACACTTTATGGAAGAGTAAGAATCTTTACAAAGTCCTTTTGAATCATAAACTGAAAGATATTATTAAAAATCAATTCAAATTTCTAATCCACCTATATACCGCCACCAAACAGACCATGGACAAATCTTGGAAAACCCAAAACAGAATTTACAAAGTAAAGGCTAAACTATCAACACATTTTTTGAAAAATTGATGGCTAAACTGAACAACAAAATGCACCTATGTGAAAAAGTTTGGGAACTTCTGGCATCATGCCCAGCCCCCCCCACCCCCCCCCACCAGGGTTTTGAAGATTGTCTTTTGATGCTCTAAATCTAATTTTAATGATTGGTCAGTTGACCTCTTTTCCTTATTCCCGGATGAGCCTACCTACCTTCCACTCCTCCCCACCACCATCTTTGCTCTTACCCACTTTTATAAAACAATAATGGTGTGGTGCTACTTTAAATTTCAGTCTCAATCCAATAACTGCCCCAAATACAGTAGTTCCATCAGGAAAGCCCAACCAACCGAGTTCCAACATGGAGCCCCATCTACTTCTCACCGTTCTTTTGTGCACTTATTAGGGCATTGATGGTGAACCTTGGCACCCCAGATGTTTTGGAACTACATTTCCCATGATGCTCTACACTGCAGAGTGCATGAGAATCATGGGAAATGTAGTTTCAAAACATCTGGGGTGCCAAGGTTCACCATCACTGTATTAGGGTATTGATAGAGCAGAGCTTCCGAATCATTGTGTAGTTATTTGTTTTAACCTCTTCCCACTTACCTAAGGCACATGGCGGGTGGGTTACTGAACATGCACAGCAACTCAAAAAGACATTGAACGGAACAAAACACCCTAAGGAAGCTGCCATCTTAGCCTTTGTTTGATCGTCAGTTGCCATGGTACTGCACATGTGATCGGTTATTACACCAGCCATTTGATGGCTTGACAATTCGACTGAGAGCACAAGCAACTGTGACAGTTATCGTTCACAGAATGCCCTTAATGTAACTGTTTTGGGAAACACTTAAATCGATGGGTTCAGTTCTGCATTATTTGTGAACATCAGGGCCGTGAGTGGAAGGTCCCTACATATTTAGAAATGGGGTCTGGGAGGGTCCAACCCAGAAAGTGGGCATAGTGGATGGCCCCTGAATATTTAGAGACGGGGGTCTAAGCAGGGGCAGCCTGTAAAAAGGGTGTGATTTGGGCACTCTGACCGTGAAAGTTGGCAGTAACACATGGACCTGGGGCAGGGTTAACACAGTGTACCTGTTTCCATGACCATAATTTTGGTAAGTATGGTAAGTTTAGTTTAAAGACTAAAGACTATTTGTTTCCTCTAAGATAAGCCTTAATGTCAGTGTTAACCAGGGCTTTTTTCTCAGAGAATAGCTGCAGGTACTCCCCCTTTCCAAGTCACCCCTTGTCTCCCCCCTACCCTCCTTTGAGCACCGTCCCTTGGTTCTACCGCCTACCCACCTCCCAGTACCGCCCCTTTTAGAGAATACAGAACCAATTATCACGTTTTAGTTACATGGTCACATAGTCTGGCTATGGGAATGTTTGTAACATATAGAAAGACAGGGAGGGTGCTAATTTTTACATAATTAGCAAGCAGTCACTTAAAAATCATGTAAAAAGATACATTTTCTAAAATGCATCAAGATGATGGTCTGGTGTTTATGGGAGATGCACCCTGTTGTTGGTGCAGGGATATAGCCCCCTCTCTATGGGAACAAGGACGCATCTGTGCGTCTGACAACATGACGCAGCATATGGTATATTTTGATGGATTGGCATGGTGGGCAGGGCCCACCCGGGTGGGTGTGACAGGCCCTGATGGGTGTCACCCAGACATGTGATTGGCCATATTTAGAGGGAACCTAGAGAAAGCTAGTCTGCTACTTCTAAGGCTCTGATGAAGAGGGTACTCCCTCGTAAGGCGTAAGCCGCTTGGGATCTGGTTTCTCCTATATACCCGTCCAGGTTGAAGGGTGTCTAGAAGGCACAGCTCCAAATTCTTTGAGCAATGTCAAGCCTCTTTTAAAACGTTTATTTATTTACTACTTAAATAAATTTTATCTCTGGTAATGCACAAGGTCAGTGCGCCCTCCCTGTCTTTCTATATGTTTCAGCTTTAAGGACATCCATTGTTCTGAGGAGGGCAGCAAGACCTTTGACTTTCCACATTTAGTCCAAAAGGTTGGCTACACCACGTACATATGGACTAGGTTCCTTAACGCAGGAGATTGTTTTGTATTGTATGGGAATGTTTGACCATTCTTCCAGAAGCGCATTTGTGAGGTCAGGCACTGATGTTGGACCAGAAAGTCTGTCTCACAGTCTCTGCTGTAATTCAACCCAAAGATGTTCTATCGGGTTGAGGTCAGGACTGTGCAGGTCAGTCAAGTTCCTCCACCCCAAACTCACTCATCCATGTCTTCATGGACCTTGCTTTTTGCACTGGTGCGCAGTCATGTTGGAACAGGAAGGGGCCATCCCCAAACTGTTCCCACAAAGTTGGGAGCATATAATTGTCCAAAATGTCTTGGTATGCTGACGCCTTAAGAATTCCCTTCACTGGAACTAAGGGGCCAAGTCCAAACCCTAAAAAACAACCCCACACCATAATCCCCCCTCCACCAAATGATTTGGACCAGTGCACAAAGCAAGGTCCATAAAGATTAATTACTTTTGGTAAGATAGTGTAGATCCCCCAGCCGACATCATCAATAGACCCTCCAAAACCCCACAGCAACCCTTTCCATTATGTACATTAAGTGCTGGAGGTGCCGAAACTGCTGAAAAAAAAAGCCCTGGTGTTAACAAACCAGTTGACAGTTCTCTATTTACTTGTTATATAACTAAAAATCCCAGCATGTCCTCCTGAGAAGGAGACTTGTATTTTTTCACATATGATGTAGTCTTCAGGTATCAGAACTGAGTAATTCTCTGTCTCCCACCTGCTGTGCCCTCCTTACCTCTGTAATCATATCTGATACATATTAATAAGGCTGATTATCTCCCCGCACTGTTCCCATTGCTGATGTCACTCATATGGGGTGTTTAATCATATAATCATGTGTTTCAGCTCACTATGCAAACGAGATCAGTGATTGTGCCATGTCAGGACTGTCAGCTTGTTAGCACAGAAATCTATAACGGAGAATATTTCATTACTGAGCGGAGATATTATTGTAATGCGCACAATGCAGCATAATCCGTTTCTCTTGGGAAAACATATTTTTGGAAATGAAATTGTGAAATAAAAATGATCTTTAAAGGGTTTTAAGGTTACAGTGAGACAAATTAAACAAGAAAGGAATGTAGGACTTTGAATGAGGCAATTGACTTGTGGAGGTAGAATGGTTGGTAAACATTATTTATTTGTGACAATAGTATGAAACAAGTAAAAAGTAATTTTATATATACAGTGGGGACGGAAAGTATTCAGACCCCCTGACATTTTTCACTCTTTGTTATGATGCAGCCATTTGCCAAAATCTAATCTAATTTTTTTCCCTCATTAATGTACACACAGCACCCCATATTGACAGAAAAACACAGAATTGTTGAAATTTTTGTAGATTTATTAAAAAAGAAAAACTGAAATATCACATGGTCCTAAGTATTCAGACCCTTTGCTGTGACACTCATATATTTAACTCAGGTGCTGTCCATTTCCTCTGATCATCCTTGAGATGGTTCTACACTTTCATTTGAGTCCAGCTGTGTTTGATTATACTGATTGGACTTGATTACGAAAGCCACACACCTGTCTATAAGACCTTACAGCTCACAGTGCATGTCAGAGCAAATGAGAATCATGAGGTCACAGAAACTGCCTGAAGAGCTCAGAGACAGAATTGTGGCAAGGCACAGATCTGGCCAAGGTTACGAAAAAATTTCTGCTGCACTTAAGGTTCCTAAGAGCATAGTGGCCTCCATAATCCTTAAATGGAAGACGTTTGGGACGACCATAACCCTTCCTAGAGCTGGCCGTCCGGCCTAACTGAGCTATCGGGGGAGAAGAGCCTTGGTGAGGGAGGTAAAGTGGAACCCAAAGATCACTGTGGCTGAGCTCCAGAGATGCCGTTGGAAGATGGGAGAAAGTTGTAGAAAGTCAACCATCACTGCAGCCCTCCACCAGTTGGGGCTTTATGGGAGAGTGGCCCAACGGAAGCCTCTCCTCAGTGCAAGACACATGAAAGCCTGCATGGAGTTTGCTAAAAAACACCTGAAGGACTCCAAGATGGTGAGAAATAAGATTCTCTGGTCTGATGAGACCAAGATAGAACTTTTTGGCCTTAATTCTAAGCGGTATGTGTGGAGAAAACCAGGCACTGCTCATCCCCTGCCCAATACAATCCCAACAGTGAAGCATGGTGGTGGCAGCACCATGCTGTGGGGGTGTTTTTCAGCTGCAGGGACAGGACGACTGGTTGCAATCGAGGGAAAGATGAATGCGGCCAAGTACAGGGATATCCTGGATGAAAACCTTCTCCAGAGTGCTCAGGACCTCAGACTGGGCCGAAGGTTTAGCTTCCAACAAGACAATGACCCTAAGCACACAGCTAAATGATTTTAGCAAATGGCTGCAATATAACAAAGAGTGAAAAATTTTAGGGGGTCTGAATACTTTCCGTCCCCACTGTATATATATATATATATATATATATATATACAGGTATGTTGCATGTGTATATGTGCATATGTGTATGTATCCAGTGAATGGACTGTGTGTGCTACCTCCCCGGTGTAAAACACATAGTAAAATGGTAAGGCAATCAAGCTCACCTGCTTATGTAATCCAGCGGTGGGACGGGTCCCCGACCAACATCATATACAACGTATCTACAGTATCTCACAAAAGTGAGTACACCCCTTACATTTTTGTAAATATTTTATTATGTTTTTTCATATGACAACACTGAAGAAATGACACTTTGCTACAATGTAAAGTAGTGAGTGTACAGCTTGTATAACAGTGTAAATTTGCTGTCCCCTCAAAATAACTCAACACACAGCCATTAATGTCTAAACCGTTGGCAACAAAAGTGAGTACACCCCTAAGTGAAAATGTCCAAATTGGGCCCAATTAACCATTTTCCCTCCCCATTGTCATGTGACTCGTTAGTGTTACAAGGTCTCAGGTGTGAATGGGGAGCAGGTGTGGTAAATATGGTGTTATCGCTCTCACTCTCTCATACTGGTCACTGGAAGTTCAACGTGGTACCTCATGGCAAAGAACTCTCTGAGGATCTGAAAAAAAGAATTGTTGCTCTACATAAAGATGGCCTAGGCTGTAAGAAGATTGCCAAGACCCTGAAACTGACCTGCAGCCAAGACCATACAGCGGTTTAACAGGACAGGTTCCACTCAGAACAGGCCTCGCCATGGTTGACCAAAGAAGTTGAGTGCACGTGCTCAGCGTCATATCCAGAGGTTGTCTTTGGGAAATAGACATATGAGTGCTGCCAGCATTGCTGCAGAGGTTGAAGGGGTGGGGGGGTCAGCCTGTCAGTGCTCAGACCATACGCGGCACACTGCATCAAATTGTCTGCATGGCTGTCATCCCAGAAGGAAGTCTCTTCTGAAGATGCACAAGAAAGCCCACAATCAGTTTGCTGAAGACAAGCAGACTAAGGACATGGATTACTGGAACCATGTCCTGTGGTCTGATGAGACCAAGATAAACATAATTGGTTCAGATGGTGTTAAGCGTGTGTGGCGGCAACCAGGTGAGGAGTACAAAGACAAGTGTGTCTTGCCTACAGTCAAGCATGGTGGTGGGAGTGTCATGGTCTGGGGCTGCATGAGTGCTGCCAGCACTGGGGAGCTACAGTTTATTGAGGTAACCATGAATGCCAACATGTACTGTGACATACTGAAGCAGAGCATGATCCCCTCCCTTCAGAGACTGGACCGCAGGGCAGTATTCCAACATGATAATGACCCCAAACACACCTCCAAGATGACCACTGCCTTGCTAAAGAAGCTGAGGGTAAAGGTGATAGACTGGACAAGCATGTCTCCAGACCTAAACCCTATTAAGCATCTGTGGGGCATCCCCAAATGGAAGGTGGAGGAGCACAAGGTCTCTAACATCCACCAGCTCTGTGATGTCGTCATGGAGGAGTGGAAGAGGACTCCAGTGGCAACCTGTTAAGCTCTGGTGAACTCCATGCCCAAGAGGGTTAAGGCAGTGCTGGAAAATAATGGTGGCCACACAAAATATTGACACTTTGGGCCCAATTTGAACACTTTCGCTTAGGGGTGTACTCACTTTTGTTGCCAGCGGTTTAGACATTAATGGCTGTGTGTTGAGTTATTTTGAGGGGACAGCAAATTTACACTGTTATACAAGCTGTACACTCACTACTTTACATTGCAGCAAAGTGTCATTTCTTCAGTGTTGTTACATGAGAAGATAGAATAAAATATTTACAAAAATGTGAGGGGTGTACTCACTTTTGTGAGATACTGTATATACACACAACACTTATTCTTTTATTTATTCATTTTTATTTTTTCCTCATCTCAAATATTCATCATGTTTTTTCACTTTTCACATTTTTTCACTTTTTTTTACATACTATTCTCATATTTTTATACATTTTTTTCAGAACACTATATTTGCAATCACCCCCACACATGTGGATAGTGTTGTGGTGATCGGGCATGCTATGCGGATGTTTTTTTTGGCTGGAGCGGGGTTCCTTGCCTCAGCTCCGGAACAGACAACCAGTTTGGGGTTCCATCTTCCTCGATGCTAGACAAGCACAGACAAGCACAGTGCTTTATCCGACCTGTGAGTATAGACCCCTTTCTCCCCATGGGGTCTTTTCTCCCCTTAGGGGTAGAATATATTAACTAATACTACATATCCATTTGTACTTACAATTTATCTCTGTACCCAACTCCTGATGAATGGCATTTAGCCATGAAACACGTCGAGTTTCCATGGGGTGCTCAGTCAAATCTGGCTCATTACCTATTCACTGGCCCATATATACTTTTTATACATCCAAAAATTATTGAGTACTATGTAATTATTAATGTGTATCTTCCTCTGTTTTTACAGCAGCTCTGTTGCATATGGTGTACCAATGCCTGTTAATAGGAAATATATTTCTCATTTACCTGTATCAGGAATGGAGTTACATTCATTGTGCCTCCTTTAAAATCCCAAAACTTTCTCAGTGTGTCAAATTTACCCTTTTAAAGTCCGTCTCTGGGCAAAATCAACCCTTCTCCCCACATGCTTCCCATTCATCATGCTCCCAACGCCATCATGTGACCCTCCACAGCCATAGTGGAGACCGGTGATCTACTGTTTCAGTCAGGGCTGGGACAAGTGGTGGGGCAGGAGGGGTGGCTGCTCTGGGCACAGTGGTATTATATGAAGGGGGGGGGCACAAGGAGGATGGGGGAATTTGTGTTGGGAGGAGGGATTTGTTAGGCATCAAGGGGGTAAGAATCGTTTAAGGAGAGGACATTTGATGGGAGGGGTGGTGATTTTGGGGGATTTATGTTGGGAGGGGAGGTGGGGAAGAGGATTTTTGCTAGGAGGGGGATTTGGGGGTTTGTGCTAGAAGAGGTGATATGGTAGAGGGGGGAGATTTGTGCTAGGAGGGGAAAACATTTGGGGGGGGGGGAGATTTGTGCTAGTATGGATATATGGGGGGTGCCAGGAGGGGGGGATTCTTGCTGGGAGGGGGGACTTGGAGTGGGGGTGTGTGTACTCAGAGGAGTGGGGCAAGAGGAGAGAGAAGATTTGAGCTGTGAGGGGGGGTGGGGGGCAAAGACTTGTGCTGGAAGGGGGGCTTTTATTCTTAGAGGGTAAGCATATAGATTGGTGCTCAATTTTTTTGGGGGGGGGATTTTTTCTGACACATAATGCTCATACATCTTGGGGGGCGCAGTTTGGTATGTTCACCCTGGGCTCTAGATGACCTTGACCTGCCACTGGTTCCAGTCCATGCCCACCAACCAGTCTTGTTACTGCCCTTACATGGTAACTCTATGACATTGCCGCTTGTACACTTTAGGACTTTGTGAGGACCTTGCCACGAGGGAGTAACATGGGTGACCCCTCGAAGAAGGACTATTTCCTACCACAGATCAGAAAGAAGAAGTCTCAGGAGAGTTTTATGAGCTTATGAGTGACCACGGATTCTGGTAAGAATTTGGAAAATGTAGGTAGATTTTTAAAAATAAAAGGTGCAGATCAGTTAAAGGGGGTAGCGTGGTCAAGCAAAGAACAAACTCCAGTGGGATAACATTGAAGGATTAGGATGCCACACCCAATAGTTGGACTTCCCAGGTCCAGAAGAAGCCCAGCTTTTGAACAAATTGGGTGTGGCTTTGCTCCTTTAATCCTTATGTGATATGGCCAGATGGAAGTCTCATCTAATAGACAGTTGTGTGGCAGCTCTCAGCTATATCCATTTGGAGGTCTCTGGCAGCACAGGTGTCAGGACCAGAATCTGAACCCAAGACCTCTGCTACGTCCAGCACTCTTCTTGCTGAGCCACTTGAGATGCTGGACAACACCCTATCTGATCCTTTGGGAAGTGTTGCCTTGTACCTTGTTTCTGGTGAACCTTGAACTCCCTGCTCCTCTCATGAGCTTTCTATTTAAGCCATGCCTTTGCACTTTGCTAGATTATTGTGCACTTCTCCAGCCAATATCTTTCTCTTTTCTCTCCTGCTGCCGTCTGTATCTTAACTGGTACTGATTACCACATTACCAACATTGGCTTGTCCCTTGACTACAGTTCCGCTTGATTCCTACCTACAACCTCTTATTACTGACCTTTGGCTTGTTGTTGACTATGCTTCTGCTTGGTCCCTACCTGTTACATCTGCTCCTGGACCCTAGCTTGCTTAACTACTGGTGGGGTAATCCTGAGGACCGCAACTAGCATGCAGCAAAACCCATCTCCACCACTAGGAGAGAACCGGTCAACACCTTTGGGATGAATTTGAGTGGAGACTGCGAGCCAGGCCTTCTGGTCTAACATCAGTTCCTGACCTCACAAATGCGATTCTGGAAGAATGGTCCAATATTCCCATAGACACACTCCTAAACCTTGTGGACAGCCTTCCCAGAAGAGCTGGAGCTGTTATAGCTGCAAATGGTGGGCCAACTCAATATTGAACCCTACGGACTAAGACTGGGATGCCATTAAAATTCATGTGTGTGTAAAGGCAGGCGTCCCAATACTTTTGGTAATATAGTGTATGTGTATAAGGAATGGGCTTACGATAGGCTTGAAGTATCCGGCTTCTCTGGTATTTTTCACAATCCTGTTGTCATGGACAGGGGTCAGAAACCATTAGTTACAGCTTTAGATTCCCACCGACCAGCAGAATGAGTACATGAACAGGTCACAGTGGCGGATGACGCGGCTCACCCGAGGGCCTAAACACTGACCGGTTCTCTCCAGAACTCCTAGTGGTGGAGATTGGTTTTGCTGCATGCTAGTTGCTAGTTGAAGCTGTTTGCGTTTGCAAATGCGTGCGAACTAAACCCCTTTTTTAACGCTTACTGTTAGATAGGTCAATTTGGTTATCTGCAAGCTAGTGTTAAGTAGACTTTGGCTTTTTCCTGGGCATTCCCCAGACTTTGTTGGTAGTTGAAGCTGTTATAGCTGCAAAGGGTGGGCCAACTCAATATTGAAGCCTACAGACTAATGCCGCGTACACACGGTCCGAATTTCCGACAACAAATGTTCGATGGGAGCTTGTAGGCTCCATCGGACACTTTCCGTCTGAATTTCCGACAAACAAAATCTGAGATATGGATCTCAAATTTTCCGACAACAAAATCCGTTGTCGGAAATTGTGTGTACACAATTCCGATGCACAAAATTCCACGCCTGCTCGGAATCAAGCAGAAGAGCGGCACTGGCTATTGAACTTAATTTTTCTCGGCTCGTCGTATGTGTTGTACCTCACCGCATTCTTGACGTTCGAAATTTCCGACAAGATTTGTGTGACCGTGTGTATGCAAGACAAGTTTGAGCCAACATCCATCCAAAAAAACATGGGTTTTGTTGTCGGAATGTGCAATCGTGTGTACACGGCTTAAGACTTGGATGCCATTAAAGTTCATGTGCGTGTAATGGCAGGCGTCCCAATACTTTTAGTAATATAGTGTGTCTATGATCTGAGGTGTGTTATGGATAGTCTTCATACAGGCTTGTGCCTCCATGCAGAGGCACAAAGTTACACAAGTGGCAGCATAAACCCCCGTATTGCAGCATACAACCATTTATTGCAATGGAAGACTGTACACTGCACCTGTGACTCCCGTATGCCAGCTATTTACGCTCCATGCTCACTGTACTCCCTCTCGAGGCTATGTGCATGAAGCCTAAGGATTACATATTAGAGATTTCTATGCAGGATTTCAGGATTTTAGACGAAAACCTGTAATGCCGCGTACACACAACCGGACTTTCCGGCAGAAAAGGTCCGACGGAATCATTCCGTCGGAAATCCCGATCGTCTGTGGGCTTCATCAGACTTTTTCTTTCTAAAATTCTGACAGACCTAGAAATAAAACACGTTTCAAATCTTTCCGATGGAATCAGTTCCTATCGGGAAAACCGCTCGTCTGTATGCTATTCCGACAGACCAAAAATGATGCAAGGGCAGCTATTGGCTACTGGCTATTGAACTTCCTTTTTCTAGTCCCGTCGTACGTTCTAAATGATCGGACTTTGGTGTGATCGTGTGTAGGCAAGTCCATTTCAGCAGAACTCCGTCGGAAAGACCGTCGGAGTCTATTCTGACGGAAAGTCCGCTCCTGTGTAAGCGACATTAAGTCTGCAAAAGACTTGAGACTGGGGTGGAGTTTCACCTTCCAGCAGAACAACGACCCTAAACGTACAGCCAGAGCTACAATGGAATGGTTTAGATCAGCTGTTCTCAACTTGGGGGTCGAATGATGATTTTCCAGGGGTCACCAAATCCTGGGCTGTTCCTGAAGCCTACACCGCTCTCCCAGCATTTTTGCGGCCACCCAGGTAGGCTGTTCCTGTAGTCTGCAGCCACCCACTCGGCCTCTTCGCAGCTGCCCATTCAGTTCTGGCTGGGGGGCAGAGACTAGAGGTCAGCTGACTGGTGAGGAACGTGAAGTGGGAGGGGCTGGAGGAGACCCTGATTTCGGCATTGGTGTAATACGGTACGACTGGAAGGGACCCAGGTAGCGCTAAATGTCCGTGGATTAGGGGCGCAAATTACTTGTCTTGCCTTGTGTGCTGACAACCTACGCTACGAAAATAATTTTACTGTTCCGGGTCCCCACAACTTGGGAAATTTTATCAAGGGGTCACGGCACTATAAGGTTGAGAACCACTGGTTTAGATCAAAGCATATTCATGTGTTAGAATGGCCCAGTCAAAGTCCAGACCTAAATCCAATTGAGAATCTGTGGTAAGACTTGAAAATTGCTGTTCACAGACGCTCTTCATCCAATCTGACAGAGCTTGAGCTATTTTAAAGAAGAATGGGCAAAAATGTCACTCTCTAGATGTGCAAAGCTGGTAGAGACATCCCCAAAAAGACTTACAACTGTAATTGCAGTGAAAAATGGTTCTACAAAGTATTGACTCAGGGGGGCGCTATACAAATGCACCCCACACTTTTCACATATTTGTTTGTAAAACAAATTGAAAACCATTTATCATTTTCCTTCCACTTCACAATTATGTACCACTACTTTGTGTTGGTCTATCACATAAAATCCTAAAAAAATACATTTACACTTTTGGTTGTAACACGACAAAATGTGGAAAATTTCAAGGGGTATGAATACTTTTTCAAGGCACTGTAACTAGCTTTTAACCAGCTGTTTGCAACTTTGTATTTTTCAGTCTTTTTTTAACACTCTTCTTCTTGTAAGCGTTCCTATTTCACAACCTCCAACTATGTCTACAGATACCTTCTTATGTTTTTAGCAACTTTTTTGCAACATACTTTCAGAATATCCTTCCCTTTTTCAAACAACCTTACAACCCTCTTTACTTGGAAAAACACACAGATGCAAGCTTTCCAAAAATAGCTGAAAATGTGAGGAAGCCCACAATTGCGGTTATTCTTTCTACTTTGGATTCCACAGACCTTCCTGTAGCAACTCTGCTCAGTGCACCTTTTATGGTCCTCCTACTCTACCTTTACACAATTCTGGGAAAATACTCTTATGCCGCATACACACGATCGGAATTCTCGTCGGAAAAAGATATGATGGCTTTTCCAGCTTGATTCCGCTCAAGCTTGCCTTGCATACGCACGGTCACACAAAAGTTCACTGAACTTTCGACCTTCAAGAACGAGGTGACGTACAACACTACGACGAGCAGAGAAAATGAAGTTCAATGCTTCCGAGCATGCGTCAAATTGTTTCTGAGCATGTGTAGGAATTTTGCGCGTCGGAATTGCTACAGACGATCGCTTTTTCGGATAGGAACTTTTTCCAACCGAAAAATTGAGAACATGCTCTCAACCTTTTGCTTGATGGAATTCAGCCAGCAAAAGTCTGATGGAGCATACACACGATCGCATTTTCCGACCAAAAGCTCTCATCGGTCTTTTTCTAGCAGAATTTCCAATCGTGTGTATGTGGCATAAATGAGGGCAGTATTGAGTTCCATATTGGGCCATACGGGGCTCCACAGACCTCCGTCTAGCAGCTCAGTGCCTATTCCTGGTCTTCATGCTCTACCTCTGTTTGATTCTAGGCAAACACCCATCCTGAGGGTACATTGGCTTCCCTACTGAGTCATAATGGAGTCCATAGACTTGCTCCTAGCAGCTCAGCTCTTGTTAATGAGAATACTTCTGGTTTCCCTCATATGGCCATACTGGTCTCCATAGACGTCCCTATTGCAGCTCAGTGCCAACTCCTGGTCCTCATACTCTACCTCTACCTGATTCCAGGAAAAAAACTCCTTCTGAAGGTGCTTTGGCTTCCCCACTGGGCCCTTCTAGCAACTCTTTGCCTATTTCTGGTCCTCATACTCTACCTCATCACGATTCTGGAAAAATACTGTTACTGAGGATACTTCTGGTTTCCCTCATATGGCCATACTGGTCTCCACAGACGTCCCTATTTCAGCTCATTGCCCATTACTGGTGCTCAGACTCAACCTTTGCCCAATTCTGGAAAAATATTCTTTTAGCTTCCCCCATATGGCCATTGGAACCCAAATGAGGACAAGTATAGGTATTTTTGCTTCGTAGCTCTACAGACTTGGTCACTATATTGCCACTGCCTGCAGCACCTCAATGTATCTGGGTGGCAGAGCAGTTGACTCAGTCTTTACGGAGTAGTAGAAGAAATAACACGTATGTGCATTTCACTGTTGGTGTTAACTTCAAATTTTGTGTGAAAATTGGCAAAAGTGGGAGTGAAATTATTGTCTTTGTTACAACAGGCTTATGGTGAACATTCCATGAAGAAATCAAGTGTTTTTGAATGGCATAGGTGTGTAGCGCACCCCCTAAGGAGCCACAGTTAAACTGGAATCCCCCACCCTGCACAGTCAGGCACACCGAATCTTCCCAGGCATTCCAGAGTCAGAGAACAGTCTGTGACTTTGTATTTTTTGTTATTTATTGAGGGTAATAACTTGGATAGGGATGAGAGGTTATGGAATGCCCATTGACCTCAACAATGAACTTCAGAGACAACTCTTCCTATATACTGTCTCTATATACAGCTCCACCTCTTCCTACAGCACTCACTTGCAGAACTCAGCTGGATCACTGAGAAGATCTGACAGCTCTCAGTCAGATTTTAAGCATTGACCCATTATAGGCAGGAAACAGAGGCCCCTTGTGTGTGTGGCAAAAAGAACAGTGTCCAGCTTGTATCACTCCTGTGGCTACTGATCCCAGCACCACCTCTTCATCCACTGCCAACCCATCTTGCTGCAAATGCCCCTTTCACTAGCCCTCCAGGCTAACTTCTCCCCACAGTCCTCCAGACTGACACTCACCAGCCCACCCGGTTGACTCTCAGGATATCTCCCAGTAGTGCTGGCCTGCTCCTGTTGTCCTCTCTCCTTGCTCCCGTGCCACCAAGAAGGGCTTCCTCCATGTTTTTGGTAAGATCCTTCCAGCACCCGAGCCCCGGCCCAAGGCCACCCCCCCAGACTACTATTTATGAGGTTGCCTGCCCCTGCCAGCCCATTACTAGGGAGTGACTGAGGTCCTCATAAATATTCCAAGCATCTCCTCCTAGCCTCCACCCACTATGTCCAGAACATTCTGCAATGTCCCAGAAAACAGGGGGAAACACCAGAGAGGCTGCTAGGATGAGTCATCGAGCCCTAAATCCTGTCAAAGGTTTACAGCTCAGACTTAGGCCTGAGCTAAAATAAATTTACCTACACTAACAATTAGCACACATTAGAGGGTGCTGCAGGTGGTTTAAGGAGGTGATGTAAGATGTCCACAATGACACAAGAAGTGGACAGCCAAATACGCAAAAGACAGATACAAATGAGTGCAAACCCTTGTATGCTCATGCTTGTGTGTGTTTTTTGATAATAAGGAGATAGTCCACTACCAGTTCATAGAACATGTAACAACGGCCAGCCAACGTTGTTACTTGGAAATTCTGAAAATGTTATGGAAATCTGTTCAAAGGAAAAGGCCGGAACTCCGGCCTGAAAAGTGGAATCTCCACCATGTCAATGCTCCTGCACAAACTTTTTTTTTTTTCTTACATTCCATTCCAAGAATTAAATTGTCATACCTTGTATGCTGGGACACCCAAGCTTTCCATGAGCACTTGATCCCCCATTTGTTGTCTAGTGAGAAAGGGAAACGGTAAATGGTCAGGACTTAGCTCCAGTGGGTAGTGCTTAACCCTGAAGTCTTAGCCCAGAAGGGTTTTCTGTGTAATACAACTAGATATTAACTACTTGACACCCGCGCTATAGCCAAAAGACGGCTACAGCTTGGGCTTAAAATGGCGGGAGGGTGAACATAGACGTTATCCCGTGCTCGCGCTGCACGAGCGGGCTGCGCGTTCTGTGATTGCTGAGTCCTTAGGACTCGGCTGATCACAGATCGGAGTAAAGGGCCGATCATGGCCAATGACAGCTGATCACATGATGTAAACAGACAGCGTGAGGAGAAAAAAATAAAGCCGATTACCGGCTTCTGTAAAAGGGACATCAGCCCCACACAGTGCCCACCAGTGCTGCTAACCAGTGCCTCCCAGTGCTGCTAATCAGTGCCCATCACTACTGCTAATCAGTACCCACCAGTGCCACCTATCAGTGCCCATCAGTGCTGCCCATCAGTGCTGCCAATCAGTGCCACCTATCAGTGCTGCCCATCAGTGCCACTTACCAGTGCCACCTATTAGTGCCCATTGGTGCCGCCTATCAGTGCCCTTCAGTGTCGCCTACCAGTACAGATTCATCAGTGCCTCCTGATCAGTGCCGCCTCATCAGTGCTGCCTTATCAGTGCCACCTATCAGTGCCCATCAGTGCAGCCTATCAAGGCAGCCTCATCAGTGCCCATCAGTGCTGCCTTATCAGTGGAGCCTATCAGTGCCCTTCTGTGCCACCTATCAGTGCAGATTCATCAGTGCCTCCTGATCAGTGCCGCCTCATCAGTGCCACCTAATCAGTGCCCATCGGTACCACCTATCAGTTCAGCCTCATCAGTGCCCATCAGTGCAGCCTATCAGTGCAGTCGATCAATGCAGCCTCATCAGTGCCCATCAGTGCTGCCTATCAGTGCCCATCAGTGCAGCCTCATCAGAGCACATCAATGAAGGAGAAAAATTACCTGTTTGCAAAACTTTATAACAAACTATGATAACTGTTTTTTTTTTCTTCAAAATTTTTGGTCTTTTTTTTGTATTAGCAAAAAATAAAAAAACCCAGTGGTGATTAAATACCACCAAAAGAAAGCTCTATTTGTGTGAAAAAATGATAAAAATGTCATGTGGGTACAGTGTTGTATGACCACGCAATTATAATTCAAAGTGCGACAGTGCTGAAATCTGAAAATCGGTCTGGGCGGGAAGGTATATGGGCCCAGTAAGCAAGTGGTTAATTTTTTAACATTTCCACCCAGCATATGGAGCTCTAAACTCC
Source organism: Aquarana catesbeiana (assembly GCF_042186555.1). Classification (NCBI taxonomy): domain Eukaryota; kingdom Metazoa; phylum Chordata; class Amphibia; order Anura; family Ranidae; genus Aquarana; species Aquarana catesbeiana. Next base: position 778,472,859 of record NC_133325.1, on the reverse strand, counting down.
TTGAATGTGTTTAAAAGGCTCGTCCTTTTAACTTTAAAAAAAACCCGTTGTTACATAGCATCAAACACAGCTGAATGTCCCAGAAGAGACACACACTCCTGCCTGCGGCTCCATATGGAGTTTCAATAAGAGAGAGACAGTCAGAAAGAAAACAGCTAGTGCTGTGCCCTCTGTAGATAACTCATAATGCTCTTCAATACCAGTGTCATGACACAAACTCATTATAAATTGAAAATAAATAAAGAATTTATATAAATAACAAATAATCACATATAACAATCATTTTAAAATTCTTAAAAAAAAATAAAAAATAGCCAAAGCCATTATAGGTCTTCTTTAAATAAGATGATCACTTAAAATGTTATCTCTTGGCAAAATCTTTTTAAGTTTTTAAATAGAATGGGCAAAGGTTAGACATTCTGTTGAGTTTTTAATGCTATCTGTGTCCCCATTGGGGAGATTCCCCCCTCTATTTGTACTGGTAACCAGGGTCAACAAGGTAAATAAAGTAAATGGGAAATCCCATTATTTAATTTAAAATTGTCCCAAGAACAAGAGGTGAGGAGGAATCTTACAATGGGGACAACTATCTAAGAGGGAAATTTCCCTTGCTTTTGGAAGATTTTCCTTAACTTTCTGTTGAGTCTCTAGCACAGGAAGGGAAGGGAAATTTCTCTACGGTACACCAATAGCAAAATAATATCCAGAGAGGACTTCAACCCTTCCCTGCTCTATCCAAAACTACAAAAAAGTTTAGTCAATAGCTCCCCCTTTAAAGTTCAACTCTAGTCAAAACGTATACCTTTATTTAGGATATATTGGGGAGGATCAGAGCCCCCCCATCAGGTTTTTATATCTGTATCCTTGAAGAGATTCCCACTCATCACTGTCAGGATATGAAGTGATGGAATGAGAAGAAATCTCTCCAGCAGAAAAAGAAAACGTGAGTGAGGGTTCGAATTCCGGTCAATGTTTGCATTGGTGTCCATGGCTTCCTGTCCCATTGACTTCCCATATTTCTTGTACCGGTGTCACAGGGACAAGAAGTAAGGGGAAATCTCCACAAGGGGGGGCCACAGACAAAAAAAAAAAACGTTATCAGTAAAACACGGAATAAAAGCGCCACTCCACATGTAATATTTATTGAAAATATCCAAGGAAAAGGCAACGTCTTTCAGAGGTTGTGAGAGTCCTTCTTCTGTACAATAAACATATAAAACTGTAAATGTAATCAATATGTAATAGGGATACCACAACCATCAAAACGCATTGAAGTTTCCTTAGGTATTTTAAATAAATTTTACTCTGGATTCTTACATGCGAAGCGAGGCTGATCATCCATATTTTACAGTCACTCTTTTTCCTGAGGACCACTCTCAGAAGTCCTAAGACAAATAGAGCTACTAGTTGACTCCAAAATGCTCATTTAAATACACATTGTGGAATCCGCCGCTCCTCACCACCTGAAGAATCTTTGAGAAATGTTAACTTTTCCCCACTCTGTTCAAAACTAAAACAGAGACATACGACATCAGCTGGATACAGTATACAGTGCTGTGTTCCGGCAGCGGTTTGGGGAATTTCCATCCTGTACCCAAAACACAACTGAGTTGGGCCAAGCACTGCTCGGCCATTCACAGGAGGCTTTGTATTTTCGGAATATTTCTGAATAAAAGCAGAACTTCACCCTTATTGTGAAGTTTCCCACTTCTCCACTCCTCCTCCCCACGTAAAGTGCACTTTTTTTGTTGTTTGCTTAAGTAAATTATAGGCATTATTCCTGCTATGGCTCCTGGGATTTGCACATCATATATGTGTCACATAATCACATAAGCACTATGGAGCTTCACAGAGAAAGGGGGAGGGGGGCAAGCTTAGCGGTGCATCATCCCTAGGCACATAGGCTAAATGTGGAAGAGCCGGCGGGCCTCGGGATGATATCACAAGCCAAGATGGCGGTGCGGGTTCAGAATTCTCACATGATTCTGCAAGACACTGCTGTACCACTGGGTGGGTGAGTATTTTAAACATTCAGTACCTACCACAAAGTATGTAGGGGGTATAAAAAAAAATGGGAGGGGGGGAGGAGGCTGGAGAACCGCTGCACCCCAGCAAATCAGAGGAAGCCTATGTATTCATTAAAATACAAAGCGTCCTGTGAATGACTGAGCAGTGCTCAGCCCAACTTGATTTGTCCCAGTAAGGGGATGAGAAGTCTCTGTCCACCTGCTGCAACACAGCGGTTTACTGTACATCCAGTTTATACAGCGCATACAGCAAGCACATCTGTTAGTTCATTTAGACTAAAGTTCAATCAAACCTGGAGTTAGGCTTTAAATAAGACAATAATTAAAACTATTACATATATTTTGGGTGAAGGGAGATTCATAATATCCGTTAGCCCTGAAGTGAAGAACCAACGTGTAAGTTTCTCCATCTTCCCTCCAATCAATTGGCCTTGTTGACGTCCATGAGGAATCCAGCAGCACAATATACAAGTCCAGCATCCAATGAAATCCTTGGATAGGGATCACTAAACATATTCCCAAGACGACGGAGATGATATAAATTCACATTGAAGCTCCTCAATCAATTTCCACCACATAATGGTTTTGTGTTGACATATAAAAGTGGACCTTCTACCTTAGTGACAAGGGCCATTAATTAAGGTGTTCCTCTCTCCCTCCCTAAAACATTGGGTAAAGGTTAAGTAAAAAAAAAAACCTGCAGCGGGGAAAAAGTTAGATAATAAACGTATCTTACCCTGGCTTCCTTCCATGATGCATAGGCAAGGGTGATGTCATCCACCTTCCGGACAGATCTTGGAGAACGATGAGCAGCCCAAATCCCACAAGAACATGATCCTGTACTGTGCTTCAGCACCTTCTTCCAAGATTTGGGTTACTCATCATTCCCAGGGATCTTGTCAGTAGGAGGATGATGTTACCCCCTGTGCTACAAAAATCAGGGAAAAAGCGAGTATATATTATCTAACTATTTTCCACTCACAGGTCCTCGAAGGGGCCTTTATGCAATGTTTTGGGAAGGGAGGCCCGAAAAATAAAGGGACCTTCACTGAGGTGGAAGGTCCTCTTTAATGGTCAGTGTTTATGAGCTTCTGTTTGCTTCAAGTGGGCATAGCATTTTCATAAAACTCAATAGGACTGTAAAACTTGCTTGAAACGGCTCAAATGCAGTTGACAGTGGGGTCAAGTGAGGGTTGAAGGCACCTGTCAATGAATTCTAAATGATCTTAGAGGTGTCCCAAACTGATGTCATCAACACAAGCCCAAAGTCCATGGAAAAAGTTATACCGGTACATATCAATACCAGCACAGGACCCCCAAGTTCAATACCAGCACAGGACCCCCAAGTTCAATACCAGCCCAGGACCCCCAAGTTCAATACCAGCCCATTACCCCAAAGTTCAATGCCAGCCCAGGACCCCAAAGTTCAATACCAGCCCAGGACCCCAAAGTGCAATACCAGCCCAGGACCCCAAAGTGCAATACCAACCCAGGACCCCAAAGTTCAATACCAGCCCAGGACCCCCGAGTTCAATACCAGCCCAGGATCCCCGAGTTCAATACCAGTCCAGGATCCCCGAGTTCAATACCAGCCCAGGAACCCCGAGTTCAATACCAGCCCGGGATCCCCGAGTTCAATACCAGCCCGGGATCCCCGAGTTCAATACCAGCCCAGGATCCCAGAGTTCAATACCAGCCCAGGAACCCCGAGTTCAATACCAGCCCAGGATCCCCGAGTTCAATACCAGCCCAGGAACCCCGAGTTCAATACCAGTACAGGAACCCCATGTTCAATACCAGTACAGGACCCCCGGGTTCAATACCAACCCAGGATCCCCGAGTTCAATACCAGCAACAGGAACCCAGTGTTCAATACCAGCCTTGGACCCCTGAGTTCAATACCAGCCCAGGACCCCCAAGTTCAGACTTTCAGTAGTTAGGGACTGCAAGAAACAGGGTGCCTTAGCGGGGTCTGCAGCTTAGGCATGTATTTGCAAATATGTGCAACTAAACCCCTTAATGCATATTGTTAGACAGGACAATTTGGTTGGTCGCTGGTGCGTTGGTAAGTTTGAGCTTGGAAATCCCTTTACATTTTGTTTGACATACAAAGACTAGTCATAGGTGGGGGCAGTGGCCACTTTTTTGGACCCAATTCAATACCAGCCCAGGACCCCCGAGTTCAAATTATGATTTCAAGTTAATCTTTTTTAGGTATTTCTGTTATAGAGGAGCAAATGCATTCTTCATCATCGCCTTTTTTTGGTGGACGTTCCATCAATATGTTCTGATCCTGAAAACAAAGAGTAGAATTAAATATAGCTAAAAAAAAAAAAACGGACAAAATTTAACCCTTCTCTACCTTATTAAATAAACACAATTTAGCTGTAGTCAGGCTTTACATTTAAAACTTAATTTGTTCTTATTATTCATGAAAACAAAACTCTGGACAGTTATAAAAGACACAAATAAATGCCGCTCTGCAATCATAAATACATCATTAAATGTATTTTTTTAAGTGCAAGCAGTGTAAGTACCTGAATCTGTCTTTCTTTTAGCCTCTTGCAGTCTCTGTACAGCAGAGCTTAGACTGGGGGGATGGAGAAACAGCACAAGTAGCCATCTTTGCTGCAGCACTCATGTGCTTACAAGGATCATGCTGATTGAAAGAACGAGCGGAGTGGCAGGAAGATGAGCCCATCAGTCTGCTGCTTCTCTTATCTATCTTTCACTATATAGAAACAGGCTTGTGGGGAGACAGCAAGACCTGCAAGTATTACTTAAAGTGCAACTTTAGTCAGAAAATTAAGTCCTGCTAGATCACTTCAGGCTGGCCCCCTTTTGCAGGTAAAACATTACAACAAGTGCCTATACTGTTTAAAATCCAGTAATACACTGTCTCATGCTGCTCTGCACATGCTCAGTTGCTCTCTATTATTTGGCACTGTGCCGAAAATGTAGAAGCCGATCTGCTGACAGCCTAAAGATTTACTGCTGTTCAGGGGCTCTGGGCTTCAGGAAAATGGCAGCCTCCAGCGAGAAGAAACAAAACAGTGCTGGAGGCAATCTACAGCACTGATTTTGGTAGCATAATTATTAATATGTAATTAGGGATGAGCCGAACACCCACCGGTTCGGTTCGCAGCAGAACATGAGAACAGGCAAAAAATTTGTGCGAACATGCGAACACAGTCTACGGGACACAAACGTGAAAAATCAAAAGTGCTATTTTTAAAGGCTTTTTTGGAAGTTATTGCCATAAAAAGTGTTTGGGGACCCGGGTCCAGCCCCAGGGGACATGTATCAATGCAAAAACAAGTTTTAAAAAAACGGCCATTTTTTCGGGAGCAGTGATTTTAATAATGCTTAAAGTGAAACAATAAAAATGAAATATTTCTTTAAATATTGTGCCTGGGGGTGTCCTTAGTATGCCTATAAAGTATCGCATCTTTCCCATGTTTAGAACCACGGCAAAATGACATTTCTAAAGGATAAAATGTCATTTTAAACTACTCGTGGCTGTAATGAATTGTCGGGTCCCGGCAATATAGATGAAAATCATTGAAAAAAATGACTTGCCCCCCCCCCAGTCCATTACCAGGCCATTTGGGTCTGGTATGGATATTAAGGGGAATCCCGCACCCAAATTTAAAAAAGAAAATGGCGTGGGGGGCCTTCAGGCCCTATATACTCTGAACAGAAGTATATATACTATATGGCCTGCCCTAAATACTCCGGCGAAAATTGGGCCTTAGGTGTTGGTGGTACCAGAACACTGTAAGCCCTCACAGTTACTCTTTGTGGGTGCAGGAACGAGCCCTGCTGTTAAATATTGTATCAAAAATTGTAATTACATGTCCCTGTTAACCACTCAACCACTCAATGACCAGGCCATTTTTTGCGATACGGCACTGCATCGCTTTAACTGATAATTGCGCGGTTGTGCGACACTATACCCAAACAAAATTGACGTCCTTTTTTCCCCACAAATAGAGCTTTCTTTTGGTGGTATTTGATCACCTCTGCAGTTTTTATTTTTTGCGCTATAAACAAAAGAAGACTGCCAATTTTGAAAAATATACAATATATTTTACTTTTTGCTAAATATCCCAATTCTTTTTTTTTTAAACATTTTTTCCTCAGTTTAGGCCGATATGTATTCTTCTACATATTTTTGGTTAAAAAAAAAAATCGCAATCGCAGTATATTGATTGGTTTGCGCAAAAGTTATAGCGTCTACAAAATAGGGGATAGATTTATGGCATTTTTACTATTATTTTTTATTTTTACTAGTAATGGCGGTGATCAGCGATTTTTATCGGGACTGTGATATTGCGGCGGACACATCGGACACTTTTGACACATTTTTTGGACCAGTGACAATTATACTGCGATCAGAGCTATAAAAATGCACTGATTACTGTATAAATGTCACTGGCAGGGAAGGAGTTTAACACTAGGGGCCGATCAAGGGGTTAATTGTGTTCCCTAGTGTGTGTTCTAACTGTAGGGGGAGTGGGACTGACTAGGAAACAAGGATCGGTGTTCATACATAGTATGAACACACAATCTGTCTCCTCTCCCCTGAGAGAACCGAGAACTGGAGGTATAGTAGGGTTGGGGATCCCAGATGAGGAGCAAGGAGAAGTCCGCCTTTTTCTTTTATGTGTGCATTTCAAGCGCTGTTGCCAACGGACTGCATGGCAGGTCGACATATGTCTGGTCAAGCATGTGGTGCCCAAGCAGATGCTGTTCTGGCCACGCTTGAGCCACTTCAGACATAGGTTGCAAACAGCAACAGTGTGATCTGCTGCACACGTGTCGAAAAAGGCCCACAAGGCCCAAGGAACTTTTAAAAGTCAGCGGGGAGTCAGCAGCACCCTGTATCTACGGAGCTCTGTGGTGTGATGCAGTAGGGTGGCTGAACTTAAGCTGCCCCCTAGAGGACATCCTGCCTCATTGGAGTTGTGCCTCTTCCTCTCTTCTCTCTGGCACCCAAGTACAGTCAGTGACCTCATCATCCCCTCCCTCCTCGGCACTGGAGCAAACTTGGCAGTATGCTGCAGCTGGGGGAACATGACTACCAGTTTCTTGTCCTTCTTGGGTACCCCCTCTCTCTAGGCTCATGTTACTCCCTTCCTCAACCTGGGAACCAACATCGGAGCCTTCAAATCGCAGCGCATCCTCCAGCAGCGTATAACCGACACTATGATCGAATAATTCTGGGGACTCCTCCGTGCATGTTGGTGGAGCTACGGAAGGAGTGACTGTGGGCAAGGAGCCAGTGGAATAGGCTGCTTTGGCAGCTGCATTGGAAGACAAACTATTCTGAGCCTGGGTGACAGAGGATGAGGAGGATGAGGACGGCTTTGTCATCCACTCGACCAACTCTTCTGCATGTTGTGGCTCAATAACACGGCCAGCAGCAGAAAAAAAGGACAAGCGTGTCCCATGGCCACCTGCAGAGGATGCATCATGTCCACGACCAGCACTGTTGACTGTAGACACAGAGGCTGCTTACAATCTTTTAGTGGCCTGTGAGCATCTGCCTCTCCTTGGTGACCTTCCGGACATGATGTATATTTTGTTTTGCAACACCACACTACACTGTACACTGTGTACACCACCAAAAGTGTAGTAGAAACTGTACACACTGTATTGTATACTGTATACACCGCCTGCACTGTATTAGGAACTGTACTACAGCTGCACTGTAGTGAAGGTCAAGAAATACAAGAGGTAATAACTGTGGGCGATGTGCTGATTGAGAAGATAAAATAAATATACATATACACACTGAATATATACAGTGGGGACGGAAAGTATTTAGACCCCCTTAAATTTTTCACTCTTTGTTATATTGCAGCCCTTTGCTAAAATCATTTACGTTCATTTTTTTTCCTCATTAATGTACACACAGCACCCCATATTGACAGAAAAACACAGAATTGTTGATATTTTTGCAGATTTCTTAAAAAAGAAAAACTGAAATATCACATGGTCCTAAGTATTCAGACCCTTTGCTCAGTATTTAGTAGAAGCCCCCTTTTGATCTAATACAGCCATGAGTCTTTTTGGGAAAGATGCAACAAGTTTTTCACACCTGGATTTGGGGATCCTCTGCCATTCCTCCTTGCAGATCCTCTCCAGTTCTGTCAGGTTGGATGGTAAACGTTGGTGGACAGCCATTTTTAGGTGTCTCCAGAGATGTTCAATTGGGTTTAAGTCAGGTCTCTGGCTGGGCCATTCAAGAACAGTCACAGAGTTGTTGTGAAGCCACTCCATTATTTTAGCTGTGTGCTTAGGGTCATTGTCTTGTTGGAAGGTAAACCTTCGGCCCAGTCTGAGGTCCTAAGCACTCTGGAGAAGGTTTTCGTCCAGGATATCCCTGTACTTGGCCGCATTCATCTTTCCCTCGATTGCAACCAGTCGTCCTGTCCCTGCAGCTGAAAAACACACCCACAGCATGATGCTGCCACCGCCATGCTTCACTGTTGGGACTGTATTGGACAGGTGATGAGCAGTGCCTGGTTTTCTCCACACATACCGCTTAGAATTAAGGCCAAAAAGTTCTATCTTGGTCTCATCAGACCAGAGAATCTTATTTCTCACCATCTTGGAGTCCTTCAGGTGTTTTTTAGCAAACTCGATGCGGGCTTTCATGTGTCTTGCACTAAGGAGAGGCTTCCGTTGTGCCACTCTACCATAAAGCCCCAACTGGTGGAGGGCTGCAGTGATGGTTGATTTTCTACAACTTTCTCCCATCTCCCGACTGCATCTCTGGAGCTCAGCCACAGTGATCTTTGGGTTCTTCTTTACCTCTCTCACCAACTCTCTTCTCCCCCGCTAGCTCAGTTTGGCCGGACAGCCAGCTCTAGGAAGGGTTCTGGTCATCCCAAACGTCTTCAATTTAAGGATTATGGAGGCCACTGTGCTCTTCGGAACCTTAAGTGCAGCAGAAATTTTTTTGTAACCTTGGCCAGATCTGTGCCTTGCCACAATTCTGTCTCTGAGCTCTTCAGGCAGTTCCTTTGACCTCATGATTCTCATTTGCTCTGACATGCACTGTGAGCTGTAAGGTCGTATATAGACAGGTGTGTGGCTTTCCAATCAGTATAATCAAACACAGCTGGACTCAAATGAAGGTGTAGAACCATTTCAAGGATGATCAGAAGAAATGGACAGCACCTGAGTTATATATATGAGTGTCACAGCAAAGGGTCTGAATACTTAGGACCATGTGATAGTTCAGTTTTTCTTTTTTAATAAATCTGCAAAAATGTCAACAATTCTGTGTTTTTCTGTCAATATGGGGTGCTGTGTGTACATTAATGAGGAAAAAAATGAACTTAAATGATTTTAGCAAATGGCTGCAATATAACAAAGAGTGAAACATTTAAGGGGCTCTGAATACTTTCCGTCCCCACTGTATATATATGTGTATATATATATATATATATATACACACAGTATCTCACAAAAGTGAGTACACCCTCACATTTACTTTGCTATAATGTAAAGTAGTGAGTGTACAGCTTGTATAACAGTGTAACTTTTATGTCCCCTCAAAATAACTCAACACACAGCCATTAATGTCTAAACCGCTGCCAACAAAAGTAAGTACACCCCTAATTTTAAATGTCCAAATCGGGCCCAATTATTATTTATTAATTTTCCCTCCCCGTTGTCATGTGACTCGTTATGCCGCGTACACACGGTCGGAATTTCCGACAACAAATGTTCGATGTGAGCTTGTTGTCGGAAATTACGACCGTGTGTAGGCTCCATCGGACATTTGTTGTTGGAATTTCCAACAACAAAAATTTGATAGCTGGATCTCAAATTTTCCGACATCAAAATTGGAAATTCCGATCGTGTGTACACAATTCCGACGCACAAAATTCCACACATGTTTAGAATCAAGCAGAAGAGCAGCACTGGCTACTGAACTTCATTTTTTTCGGCTTGTCGTACGTGTTGTACGTCACCGCGTTCTTGATGTTTGGAAGACAACATTTGTGCGACCGTGTCTAGTTTGTGCCAACATCCGTCGGAAATAAATCCAGGATTTTGTTGTCGGAATGTCCTATTGTGTGTACGCAGCATTAATGTTACAAGGTCTCAGGTGTGAATGGGGAGCAGATGTGTTAAATTTGGTGTTATTGCTCTCACTCTCTCATACTGGTCACTGGAAGTTCAACATGGCACCTCATGACAAAGAACTCTCTGAGGATATGAAAAAAAGAATTGTTGCTCTACATAAAGATGGCCTAGGCTATAAGAAGATTGCCAAGACCCCGAAACTGAGCTGCAGCATGGTGGCCAAGACCATACATTGGTTTAACAGGGCAGATTACACTCAGAACAGGCCTCGCCATGGTCCACCAAAGAAGTTGAGTGCACGTGCTCAGCGTCATATCCAGAGGTTGTCTTTGGGAAATAGACGTATGAGTGCTGCCAGCATTGCTACAGAGGTTGAAGAGATGGGGGATCAGTCTGTCAGTGCTCAGACCATACGCCGCACATTAAATTGGTTTACATGGCTGTTGTCCCAGAAGGAAGCCTCTTCTAAAGATGATGCAAAGAAGACCGCAAACAGTTTGCTGAAGACAAGCGGACTAAGGGAATGGATTACTGGAACCATGTCCTGTGGTCTGATGAGACCAAGATAGACTTATTTGGTTCAGATGGTGTCAAGCGTGTGTGGTGGCAACCAGGTGAGGAGTATAAAGACAAGAATGTCTTGCCTACCGTCAAGCATGGTGGTGAGAGAGTCATGGTCTGGGTCTAAACTAGTGCTGCCGGCACTGGGAAGCTACAGTTCATTGAGGAAACCATGAATGCCAACATGTACTGTGACATACTGAAGCAGAGCATGATCCCCTTTCTTCGGAGACTGGGCCGCAGGGCAGTATTCCAACATGATAATGACCCCAAACACACCTCCAAGATGATCACTGCCTTGCTAAAGAAGCTGAGGGTAAAGGTCATGGACTGGCCAAGCATGTCTCCAGACCTGAACCGTATTGAGCGTCTGTGGGGCATCCTCAAAAGGAGGGTGGAGGAGCACAAGGTCTCTAACATCCACCAGCTCTGTGATGTCGTCATGGAGGAGTGGAAGAGGACTCCAGTGGCAACCTGTGAAGCTCTGGTGAACTCCCAGCCCAAGAGGGTTAAGGCAGTGCTGGAAAATAATGGTGGCCACACAAAATATTGACACTCTGGGCCCAATTTGGACATTTTTTACTTAGGGGTGTAGTCACTTTTGTTGCCAGCTAATATAGGAGCAAACACTGAACATATAGTCTATGCTAAATGCAGACTATATAATATATATATATATATATATATATATATATATATATATATATATATATATATACATACATATACACACACACACACACACACACACTAGACTGACAGTATATATATCAAATACACTGCCACTAACTGAATAACCTGCCTGCTTAATCTAAATCAAGCAATCTCTCCGCCCACACCAACAACACTACACAGGGCCGCTGTGTAAGCAGCCATATATAGTGTGGGTAGTGGACTTAGTCCCCCTGAGCCATGATTGGCCAAGGACACCCTGGCTCTCTTAGCAGAGCGCGCTGTGATTGGCCAAAGCATGCAGGTCAGGTGCATGCTTTGGCCAATCATCACACTCGATCTCGCAGTGCATTATGGGGCATTCCGCGGCGCTCGAATTTGCTGCAAACATCCCATAATGTTTGCTCTTCGGAGAACGAGCGAACACCCGTTGTCTGAGTCGAACTCATGTTCGACCCGAACATCAAGCTCATCCCTATATGTAATGTATATTCCTTGCTAAAGAAAAATATTTTTATCAAATTGTTATGGGTACAGTTTTTTTTAACCACTTGCCGACCGGCTCACGCCAATATACGTCGGCAGAATGGCTCTCCTGGGTAAACTGACGTACCTATAAGTCAGTCCGCAAAAGCAGGATAGCGGACTCAATGTGCGCTGGCGGCCCGCAATCGTGGCGAGGAGAGGCAGAACGGGGAACTGCCACTGTAAACAAGGCATTCCCCCGTTCTGCCTAGTGACATGACAGGAACCTTCTCGACCCCCTACAGTCTGGCTTCAGTCCACAACATTCTACTGAAACTGCCCTACTAAAACTCACCAATGACCTAATAACTGCCAAAACCAATGGCCACTACTCCATACTCATACTTTTAGACCTCTCTGCTGCCTTTGACACAGTTGACCACCTGCTGCTCCTCAGCAAATTACACTCCCTTGGCCTCCGTGATTCTGCATTATCCTGGTTCTCCTCCTACCTATCTCAGCGCACTTTCAGTGTCACTTACAACTCCATCTCCTCCGCTCCCCTTCCTCTTTCTGTTGGGGTACCCCAAGGCTCCGTCCTTGGGCCTCTCCTTTTCTCACTCTATACCTCTACCCTGGGCCAGTTGATAACCTCCCATGGCTTCCAATACCACACAGATCTATCTCTCCACTCCTCAACTCACCCCCTCTATCTCCTCACGGATCTCAAACTTACTGAATGACATATCGGTATGGATGTCACACCACTTCCTCAAACTTAATCTTTCTAAAACTGAGCTTGTTATATTTCCTCCTTCACGGTCCCCCTCCTGTGACTTCACCATTAATATCAACAACACAACCATTGGTCTATCCACACATGCCAGGGTCCTGGGTGTACTCCTTGACTCTGACCTCTCCTTCAGCCCCCATATCCAATCACTGGCTAAATCCTGCCGCCTTAACCTCCGCAACATCTCCAGAATTCGACCCTTCCTGACTAATGACACCATAAAGCAACTTATTCACTCCTTGGTTATTTTCCGCCTCGACTACTGCAACTCTCTCCTTAATGGCCTACCCTTAAGCATCTCCCCTTCAGTCTATTATGAATGCTGCTGCTAGACTAATACACCTCACTAATCGATCCGTGACTGCTGCCCCTCTCTGCCAATCCCTTCACTGGCTTCCCCTACCCCACCGTGTAAAATTCAAAATACTAACCACGACATACAAGGCCATCCACAACATCGACCCCCAGCTACATCACCAACCTCATCTGCAGATATCGCCCAAATCGCCCCCTCCGCTCCTCCCAGGACCTCCTACTCTCTAGCTCCCTTGTTACCTCCTCCCATGCTCGCCTTCAGGACTTCTCCAGAGCCTCTCCCATCCTCTGGAATGCCCTGCCTCAGTATGTCCGATCAGCCCCTACCCTGTCCACCTTTAAGAGATTCCTGAAAACTCATTTATTCAGGGAAGCCTATCCCACACCCACCTAACAACTGTTCCCGAGCCACCCCCATCAAATCATTCTTTGCAGCTATTACCTTTTGTACCACCACCCCCTCCCTTTAGAATGCAAGCTCTACGAGCCGGGCCCTCCTGTACCTTTTGTATTGTACTGGACTGTAATTGTGTTGTCCCCCTTATACATTGTAAAGCGCTGCGTAAACTTTTGGCGCTATATAAATCTCGTATAATAATAATAATAATCCCTGTGATCGGGAGCAGTGATCTCTGTCATGTTTCAGTAAGCCCATCCCCCCTACAGTTAGAACACACTGAGGGAACACACTTAACCCCTTGATTGCCCCCTAGTGTTAACCCCTTCCCTGCCAGTGTCATTTTTACATTGATCAGTGCATTTGTTTTAGCACTGATCAATGTAATAATGTCACTGGTCCCCAAAAAGTGTCATTTGGAGTCAGATTTGTCTGCTGCAATGTCACTGCCCCGCTAAAAATCGCGCAATAACTTTTGCGCAATCCAATGAATATATACATATTGCAATTTTTTTTTACCAAAAATACGTAGAAGAAAATATATCAGCCTAAACTGATGAAAAGATTTGTTTTTTTATATATATGTTTTTGGATATGTATTAGAGCAAAAAGCAAACAAAAAAAAATTTTTTTTTCTAAATTGTCGCTCTTTTTTTGTTTATAGCGCAAAAAATAAAAACCGCAGAGGTGATCAAATACCACCAAAAGAAACCTCTATTTGTGGGAAAAAAAGGACGTCAATTTTATTTAGGTGCAGCGCCGAATGACCGCGCAATTGTCAGTTAAAGCAACGCAGTGCCGTATCGCAAAAAATGGCCTGGTCATTAAGGGGGTAAATCCTTCCGGGGCTGAAGTGGTTAGGCGGTTAACCACTTCAGCTTCGGAAGGTTTTACTCCCTTCATGACCAGGCCATTTTTTGCGATAGGGCACTGCGTTACTTTAACTGACAATTGTGTGGTCATGCAGCGCTGCACCTAAATAAAATGTATGTTCTGTCTTTCCCACAAATAGAGACAAATTGTACACCTGACACTTTTGACACTTTGTGGGGAGCAGTGACACAAATACAGTGATCATATGCACTGTCACTGTACTAATGACACTGGCTGGGAAGGGGGTAACATCAGGGGCAATCAAAGGGTTAACTGTGTTCCTAAGGATGCTTGCTAACTCTAAGGGGGATGCTTTAACTGTGGGAAGGCAGAGATCCGTGTTTCTGCTTAGAAACACAAGATCACTGCCTTTCCTTGTCACAGAACGGCGATCTGCCTGATTTACATAGGCAGATCGCCGTTCTGCCTGTGACTTGAACGATCGGCGGACTTTGTGTCCAATCACAGTGGTAGCAGGTCACTGGTGGCGCTCATGCGCACCCCAAACCTTGAAGTGCAGAATCACATACCTGTATGAGATTCTGGGCAGAGGAGACACCGCCCCGCAGTAAATGTACGTGGCGTGGTCGGCAACAGGTTGAAAAAAGTATTCCAGTATATATTCTCACTCAGAAAAGTTCTTTATTGCTTTCAGCCACCCTCTCTTGCTCGCTCTTGAGATGGACTATTGGATTTGTAGTGAAAAATAGTAGACATGTGCACTGCCAAAAAATGTGTCTGTTTTCGTTTCATTTGTTTGTTTGTTTTTTCGTTTTTCGGGTCATTCGTTATTTCGAATAAATTCGTAAATTCGAAAACTGAATATTCGAAAATTAAAAAATCAGAAAATTTGAAAATCAGAAAATTCGAAAATCAGAAAATAAGAAAAGAAAATCTGAAAATTCGAAAGAATGAAAATCTGAAAATAAGAACGAAAATCCTAAAATTCGAAAATCTGAAATAACTAACTAATAATTACTAACTATTAAATTATAGGTATTGGAATTTCCTTTCAAATTTGGTTGAACCTAATGAATACGAATTTATCCGAAGTTACAAATTACCCGAAACAACAAATTGCGTCGCTTCGCCTTTCGGCCACTAGGGGCGCGCGTGCGCCCCGAGCCGATGCGAGTGCCCGGCGGGCGCGATGTCCCGCGATCGCTCGTGACAGAGCGAGAACCAGGATCTGTGTGTGTAAACAAACACACAGATCCCGGTTCTTTCAGGGGAGAGGAGACAGATTGTGTGTTCATACAAAGTATAAACACCGATCTCTCTCTCCTCCTAGACAGTCCTCTCCCCCCTACAGTTAGAACACACACCTAGGGAACACAATTAACCCCTTGATCGCCCCCTAGTGTTAACCCCTTCCCTGCCAGTGACATTTATACAGTAATCAGTGCATTTTTATAGCACTGATCGCTGTATAATTATCAATGGTCCCAAAAATGTGTCAAAAGTGTCCAATTTGTCCGCCGCAATATCGCAGTCCCGATAAAAATCGCAGATCGCCGCCACTACTAATAAAAAATAAATAAATAATCATAAAAATGCCATAAATCTATTCCCTATAACTTTTGCGTAAACCAATCAATATACGCTTATTGCTAATTTTTTACCAAAAATATGTAGAAGAATACATATCGGCCTAAACTGAGAAAAAATTAGTTTTTTTGATAAAAAATGTGAGATATTTATTATAACAAAAAGTAAAAGATATTGTGTTTTTTACAAAATTGCCGCTCTTGTTTTGTTTATAGCGCAAAAAAAATAAAAACCGCAGAGGTCATCAAATACCACCAAAAGAAAGCTCTATTTGTGGGGAAAAAAGGACGTCAATTTTGTTTGGATACAACATCGCACGACCGCGCAATTGTCACGCGCAAGCGACGCAGTGCCGCATCGCAAAAAATGGCACGGTCATTGAGCAGCTAAATCTTCCGGGGCTGAAGTGGTTACGTTGATTCATTCTGAGTTCTCACACATTATAGTTGTGGTTAGCATTTCACCTCCGTTCCGGGAAAATGATTCAGGAGGTCGTACTTCTAATACTTCTTATACAACCTTTTTTTTGCATAAAGATAAAGTAACTTCCTATTTCTCCACTCGCTAAATTGCGACATTGTTTCCTGCTTTTGTCTCTCTGGAAGCGTACTTTGAATATTTTAGTTATAAAACGACATCTTGCATTTAGAAACGGCTCCTACTTCTCTTTTACTGTTCATCTGAAAGGTTATGTCACCAAGATACAGTGGGGGGAACAAGTATTTGATACACGGACGATTTTGCAGGTTTTCCTACTTACAAAGCATGTAGAGGTCTGCAGTTTTTATCATAGGTACTCTTCAACTGTGAGAGACGGAATCTAAAACATCTAAAAATCCAGAAAATCACATTGTATGATTTTTAAATAATTAATTTGCATTTTATTGCATGACATACGTATTTGATCACCTACCAACCAGAATTCTGGCTCTCACAGACCTGTTATTTTTTCTTTAAGAAGCCCTCCTGTTCTCCACTCATTACTTGTTTTAACTGCACCCGTTTGAACTCATTACCTGTATAAAAGACACCTGTCCACACACTCAATCAAACAGACTCCAACCTCTCCACAATGGCCAAGACCAGAGAGCTGGGTAAGAACATCAGGGATAACATTGTAGACCTGCACGAGGCTGGGATGGACTACAGGACAATAAGCGAGCAGCTTGGTGAGAAGGCAACAACTGTTGGCGCAATTATTAGAAAATGGAAGAAGTTCAAGAGGACGGTCAATCTTCCTCAGTCTGGGGCTCCATGCAAGATCTCACCTCGTGGGGCATAAATGATCATGAGGAAGGTAAGGGATCAAGCCCAGAACTACACGGCAGGACCTGGTCAATGACCTGAAAAGAGCTGGGACCACAGTCTCAAAGAAAACCATTAGTAACACACTACGCCATCATAGATTAAAATCCTGCAGCGCACGCAAGGTCCTCCTGCTCAAGCCAGCGCATATCCAGGCCCGTCTGAAGTTTGCCAATGACCATCTGGATGATCCAGAGAAGGAATGGGAGAAGGTCATGTGGTCTGATGAGACAAAAATAGAGCTTTTTGGTCTAAACTCCACTCACCGTTTTTGGAGGAAGAAGAAGAATGAGTACAACTCCAAGAACACCATCCCAACCATGAAACATTAAGGTGGAAACATCATTCTTTGGGGCTGCTTTTCTGCAAAGGGGACTGGGCGACTACACTGAATTGAGGGGTGGATGGATGGGGCCATGTATCGCGAGATCTTGCCCAACAACCTCCTTCCCTCAGTAAGAGCATTGAAAATGGGTCGTGGCTGGGTCACCCAGCATGACAACGACCCGAAACACACAGCCAGAGCAACTAAGGAGTGGCTCTGGTAAGAAGCATCTCAAGTTCCTGGAGTGGCCTAGCCAGTCTCCAGACCTGAACCCAATAGAAAATCTTTGGGGGGAGCTGAAAGTCTGTATCGCCCAGCGACAGCCCCGAAACCTGAAGGATCTGGAGAAGGTCTGTATGGAGGAGTGGGCCAAAATCCCTGCTGCAGTGTGTGCAAACCTGGTCAAGAACTACAGCAAACGTATGATCTCTGTAATTGCAAACAAAGGTTTCTGTACCAAATATTAAGTTCTGCTTTTCTGATGCATCAAATACTTATGTCATGCAATAAAATGCAAATGAATTACTTAAAAATCATACAATGTGATTTTCTGGATTTTTGAGTAACAGTTCCTTTAGACCTGTGGTTGGGGCTGTTAAAAAAAACGTGTGGTTGAGCTGCACATTTAGCATCTCTAACTGGCCCTCCTTAAGCTGCAAATGCAGTGAATGGGAGAGCGCAAAAGTCGTGGTTGTCATATCCGGTGGTCAGTGCCGCTTTTCAATACAACCCATTGAAGCGAATGGTGATGTGATTGCACATTGGCAAAGTAGGTGGTGAGGAGGCATCATATCACCTCTGCATTGCCTGTAAAATGCCTCTGAGCCTAAGCCCCACTAATGATGTTGGCCCCATGCGTGGCTCCTTATGGGGATGAGCTAAGGTTCAGGCCAAACTGAATTAGAGGCAAACCCACGGAAAAGTGCCAGATGATAGCATGCCTTCGGCCCATTTAGCTATCCAAATATGGGTAAGTGGCCGTATTACGCCAATGATGTCACCAGCATCCCCAACCTGCAGCCACCCATAACAAAGGGGCAGGGGTGCTGGTGACATCATTGACCTAATTTGGCTGTACTAAATCAATGACATTATCCATAAATGGCCATGTGGTCATATTAGGCCAATGATGTCACCAGCATCCCTGCCCAACAGCCCCACATGATGTAATGCTGGTAACATCATTGACCTAAAATGGCAACATGGCCATACTAGTTCGATAACATTGTCCATAAATGTCCATGTGGTCATATTAGGCCAATGATGTCACCAGCATCCCCACCCTGCAGCCACCCATAACAAAGAGGCAGGGGTGTTGGTGACATCATTGACCTAATATGACCATACTAGTTCAATGACATTGTCCATAAATGGTCATGTGATCATATTAGGCCAATGATTTCACCAGCATCTCTGCCCCACATTCACACGTGATATAATGCTGGTGACATAATTCACCTAATAAGGCAACATGGCCATACTAGCTCAATAGCATGGTCCATAAATGGCCATGTGGTCATATTAGGTTAATGAGGTCACCAGCATGCCATTATGTATACTGGTGACATCATTGTCCTGCCTAATATGGTCACATGATCATATTTGGGCAATACCATTTACCAAATATGGCCTATATGAGGTCAATGATGTCACCAGCATCCTCGCACCTTTGTTACGTGAAGCGGTGGGGCAGGGATTCTGGTGAAATTATTGACCTAATATAGCCACATAATTTAGTTTATTGCATTGGCCAAATATGACCATGTAAATGACCATGTCGTATTAGGTCAATGATGTCACCAGCATCCCTCCCTGCAGCCACACATAACAAAGGGGCAGGAATGCTGGTGACATCATTGACCCAATATGACCACATGGCCATTTATGGACAATGTCATCGAGCTAGTATGGCCATGTGGCCATGTTTTAGGCCAACGACATCACCAGTGTCCTTGCGTCTTCGTTACATGTGGGGCTGCAGGGTGGGGATGCTGGTGACATCATTGACCTAATATGGCCACATTGGAAGATCTTCTGCTCTATTCCTGTTCCGGTGATAACCCAAAATTTGGAATTGTCGCTTTTATTCCTTATGATAAGAGTAAATATGACAAATAGAGAGGGGGGAATCTCCCTAACAGGGACACATACACCAATAAAAACCTGGTAGGGACACCAATCCCTCTTTCCAAAACCAAAAGAAAAATGTTTTGCCTTTATTACAACTATAGATTTTCCCTCGGTGATCTGCGTTTCCCAAAATTGTCCCCTGAGATCTCCCTTCAGATGTGAATTAGCTGTAGGTATAGCACATAAGTAGCACCTTATAAAGCCCCCTTACAATATATTGTTGCTTTGCTTCTACACTGATCACATACAAGTCAAAGTATGGCCATTACCCAAACTTCCTTCTGTACACCTTGATCAAAATACTTCATTGCTGGCTGGGGAACTTTTGGAAATAGCTTCTTCCATATCTGGAACCTGAGTAAAAAAAAAAAAAAAAAAGAATATAATTTTATATAAAATCTAAAATAAAAAAAGATATGATCGGCGGTGTCCAATCACAGCCGGTCACATGTAAACAAGGAAGTCCTGGTAATTGGTTCTCCTCGCCTCACACCGACAGAGTGCGTGGCGAGGAGAGCTGATCAGCTGCATTTCCTTGCAGGGGACAGTGAGAGATGTAATCAGGGTACTGATTACATTAGATCGCCACCAGTGCCAGCAATCCATGCCAACCAATGCCAGCAACCAGTGCCAGCAATCAATGCCCACCAGTGCCCACCAGTGCCAACAATCAGTGCCCACCACAGCCAGAAATCAGTGCCCATTATTGATGCCAGTCAGTGCTGGCTTTCAGTGCTGCCTAACACTGATGCCCATCAATGCCCATCAGTACAGTGAAATGTTGTTTTCCTCTAGTGGGACTTTAAAAGGCAGGAGTCTTCAAACATTGTATCAAAAAATATATATATAATTTTATTTATCAAAGATTAAAACATCACAAAAAATTGAATAGTTTGAATAAAAAAGAGGATGCCGACATTTCAAAAGGTGGTGACAACAGCGATATACATATCAAGATACAGTGATAACACAAAACATCCCCCACATGAACTGTTCCAGCTGGGGGCTGCACCAACAGAAGTCCGACGCGTTTCGAGGTTATAAAGGTTGGAACCTCTTCTTCAGGGGCCGATGATGAGGTGAATGGTTATCTAAACATTTCGCAAAAAAGAAAGCAAAATATCTTAAGAAACAGACATGGTGTCATATACACATATAATCGTAAAGCATGAGAGTCAGATCTCTTATGCTTTACGATTATATGTGTATATGACACCATGTCTGTTTCTTAAGATATTTTGCTTTCTTTTCTGTGAAATGTTTAGATAGTTATTCACATCATCATCGGCCCCTGAAGAAGAGGTTCCAACCTTTATAACCTCGAAACGCGTCGGGCTTCTGTTGGTGCAGCCCCCAGCTGGAACAGTTCATGTGGGGGATGTTTTGTGTTATCACTGTATCTTGATATGTATATCGCTGTTGTCACCACCTTTTGAATTGTCGGCATCCTCTTTTTTATTCAAACTATTCAATTTTTTGTGATGTTTTAATCTTTGATAAATAAAATTATATATATATTTTTTGATACAATGTTTGAAGACTCCTGCCTTTTAAAGTCCCACTAGAGGAAAACAACGTTTCACTGTATAGTCTTACAGGGATGTGGGCAGGTTGTCTTCTTCCACAAGGCTCTCGCCACTACTTTTGTCTATCAATGCCCATCAGTGCCACCCATTAATGCCCATCAGTGCCATCCCTTAGTGCCACCCATCAGTGCCGCTTATCCATGCCGCCTATCAGGGCCCACCAGTGCCGGCTATCAGGGCCCGTCAGTGCCACCTATCAGTGCCCATAAGTGCAGAATATTAGTGCCTCCTCATCAGTGCCCATAAGTGCAGCCTATTAGTGCCCATCAGTGCCGCCTTATCAGCGCACATCAGTGAAGGAGAAAAATTACTTATTTACAAAATTTACAGCCAGAAACTAAGAAAAACTTTTTTTTTCTAAATTTTCAGTCTTTTTTTTTTTTTAAGGAAAAAAATCAAAATCCCAGAAGTGATCAAATACCACCAAAAGAAAGCTTTATTTGTGGGAACAAAATGATAAAAAATTTGTCTGGGTACAGTGTAGCATGACCGCACAATTGTCATTCAAATTGTGACAGCGCTGAAAGCTGAAAAATGGCCTGGGCAGGAAGGGGGTGAAAGTGCCCCGTAGATAAGTGGTTAACCACTTCAATACCAGGCACTTAGACACCCCTTCCTGCCCAGGCCAATTTTCAGCTTTCAGCGCTGTCGCAATTTGAATGACAATTGCGCGGTCATGCTACACTGTACCCAAACAAATTTTTTATCATTTTGTTCCCACAAATAAAGCTTTCTTTTGGTGGTATTTGATCACCTCTGCGGTTTTTATTTTTTGCGTAACAAATAAAAAAATACCGAAAATTTTGAAAAAAAAAAGGTTTTTCTTTGTTTCTGTTAAAAATTTTTGTAAATAAGTACGCTTTCTTATTCAATGACGGGTACTGATATGGCTGCACTGACGGGCACTGATACGGCGGCACTGATGGGCACCGATGAGGTGGCACCAATGAGGTGGCACTGATGGGCACTGATGATGGGCACTGATAGGCGGCACTGATGGGCACTGATAGGTGGCATTGGTATGCGGCACTGATGGGCACTCATAGGTGGCACCGATGGGCACTCATAGGCAGCACTGATGGGCACTCGTAGGTGGCATTGATGAGCACTCGTAGGTGGCATTGATGGGTACTTATGGGCGGCACTGATAGTTGGCACAGATGGGCACGGATGGGCACTGATAGGTGGGCACTGATGGGCACGGATGGGCACTGACAGGTGGCACCGATGGACACTGATGGGTGGCACTGATGACACTGATTGTTTGCACTGATGCCCCTAAGGGTGGCATTGCTGGGCATCACTGCAACATAATGGTGCTAATCAGTGCCCATTTGTGGGCACTGATTGGCACAGATTGGGCACTGACTGGGCACACTGGGCACATGTGGATGGCCATGGGGTACATACCTGGCCATCCACATGTTGCCCCTTCCCTGGTGGTCCTAGTGGCGATCCCTGGTGGTCCAGTGTGGTGATCTGAGGGGGGCTGCGCTGATAAACAATCAGCACAGCCCCCCCTGCCAGGAGAGCCGCCGATCGGCTCTCCTCTACTCGCGTCTGTCAGACGTGAGTGAGGAAGAGCTGATCAACGGCTCTTCCTATTGACAGTGTGATCAGCCGTGATTGGACACGGCTGATCACGTGGTAAAGAGCCTCCGCCGGAGGTGTAGCGGTGTGTCAGACTGACACACTGATCCACCGATCGCCGCGATGCGCGCCCCCGCGGGCGCGCGGCGGCATGTTATCCTGCTGGACGTCATAGGACGCCCAGTCAGGATAACTGAACCACTGCCCGGCATCTGCTATGGGCTGGGAGGGAAGTGGTTAAAAAAAAAAAAACTTCATTGGAATCAATGTGTCCGGTGTCCTGCATGTAGATTAGGGTGCCGGACGCATGGATGGAGGGGGGGGGGGGGGAGCGGCGCCCCTGCATTCCCCTAATGGAGCGGCCGCCACTGCCTAAAACTTCCCTGTGAATCGCATGGGCAGCAATTGGCTGTATGCACAGGTGGTGGTTACCTAAAGCATGTGCATGGATGCATGGCCCAAATACAGATCAGGCGATATGGGCGTGCACGAGCCGTAGACAGCGGCCCGCATACAGCCGCATCTTTCATTTGCTGCCTATAGGCGGCGGTATGCGGGAGCTGCGGGTCACAGGGGAGATTTTTGCGGAACGTTCTGGATGATGTACGGTTACCCTCCGGGTGTTAGCGGTGATCGGGGGGATTTACCTGTGACACAGGAATACGAGGAAGAACAGGACAGCCGCTGTCACTATTCCCAGGACAATCAGGATGTGGTGAGGTGGAAGAGGCGGAGAATCAGGACTGGAGTCTGAGGGGAAAAAAGAATCACAAATGAGAATTTCTAATGTATTTTTTTTTTTTTAAAGTTCCAGTTCACATCACATGCAGTCCAGTGTGTTTTTTTTATGCACCAAAAACACATGGAAAGTAGGTGGTTTTCAAAGGCATAGTTCACACCAGTGCGTTCCAGAAATCAAAAAAAAAAAAAAAGTAGAACATGCTGCATTTTTCCTGCACTGGAATGCTGTGAAAACGCATCAAAAACGCACTGGAACGCACGTGTCCTTATTTAGACCTGGTTCACACCTATGCATTTTTTAGTGCGTTTTCCGTTGTGCAGAAACACACTACCGTCTATTTAACATGGATTCCTACGGATGTAGTTCACACCTGTGCATTTTATGGAAAGGGGATTTTTTTTTTTCTGGTTTTTGGTTCCAAAGATTTCAGTGGATAAAAACTGAAAAACGCTTAATGCACCTGGAATATGCAAACTGCATAGGTGTGAACCAGGCCTTTAGGTTAAGAAAGAAAAGGGGGGGGGGGGGTTTAATGAATTGCATCAAAAACGCACTGGAACGCATCAAAAACACGTCAAAAACGTGCATGCGGAAAAGCCTCTGGAATGCATCCGGACTGCGTTTCTATGGTGTGAACTGGTCCTAATACAAGCAGTGTGGACATAGCAGGTTGATAGGAGGAGAGAGCAGAGTGACAGAGAGAAGAGCTCATCAGTTCTGCTGCTTCTCCTTTCACTGCCGGGGGCAGGGACATGACCTGTAAGTGTTACAAAACTGAAGGAGAAAAAAAATCATCTAGCCCTTTCCTCCCCAGCGTGATCGTCCCTACCCCCTGACCCCTTTCATTCATTGGATTTCAGTTCTTTCAATCACAGAGGCTCAGCATCAGTATGTGGGCGTTACCCATGTCCTATGTACATGCAGCCTGCCTAGGGATACCCACCAGTGGTGGCTGGTGTTTCTTTTTTCACCCCCCCCCCCCGGCGGCACCTCAACCGGCCCGTCTGTCCACCCGCTCACTGTCTGCCAGTCCAGCAGCGCGCAAAGGGGCATCCGGTCAGTGGACATCCAGGAAGCGGGCATCTGGGAAGCGGGAAGTGGGTATCTGGGAAGCGGGAATCCGGAAAGCGGGGATCCGGGAAGCGGGCATCTGGGATGCGGGCATCTGGGAAGTGGGAAGTGGGCATCTGGGAAGTGGGCATCTGGGAAGCGGGAATCCGGGAAGCGGGCATCTGGGAAGCGGGCATCCGGGAACTAGGCATGTGGGAAGTGGGAATCCTGGAAGCGGGCATCTGGGAAGCGGGCATCTGGGAAGCGGGAAGTGGGCATCTGGGAATCGGGAAGCGGGAATCGGGCATCTGGGAAGCGGGAATCTGGGAAGCAGGCATCTGGGAAGCGGGAATCCTGGAAGCGGGCATCTGGGAAGTGGGCATCTGGGAAGCGGGAATCCAGGAAGCGGGCATCCGGGAAGCGGGCATCCGGGAAGCGGGCATCTGAGAAGCGGGCATCCGGGAAGCGGGCATCCGGGAAGCAGGCATCTGGGAAGCAGGCATCTGGGAAGCGGGAATCCAGGAAGCAGGTATCTGGGAAGCGAGAATCCGGGAAACGGGCATCTGGGAAGCAGGAATCCAGGAAGCGGGCATCTGGGAAGCGGGAATCCGGGAAACGGGCATCTGGGAAGCAGGAATCCAGGCATCTGGGAAGCGGGAATCTGGGAAGTGCGCAACAGGCATCCAGGCAGCGGGCAGCGTGCATCCAGGCAGCGGTCATCCAGGAAGCGGGCGTCTGGGAAGTGGGAATCCGGGAAGCGGGCATCTGGGAAGCGGGAAGCGGGAATCGGGCATCTGGGAAGCGGGAATCTGGGAAGCAGGCATCTGGGAAGCGGGAATCCTGGAAGCGGGCATCTGGGAAGTGGGCATCTGGGAAGCGGGAATCCAGGAAGCAGGTATCTGGGAAGCGAGAATCCGGGAAACGGGCATCTGGGAAGCAGGAATCCAGGAAGCGGGCATCTGGGAAGCGGGAATCCGGGAAACGGGCATCTGGGAAGCAGGAATCCAGGCATCTGGGAAGCGGGAATCTGGGAAGTGCGCAACAGGCATCCAGGCAGCGGGCAGCGTGCATCCAGGCAGCGGTCATCCAGGAAGCGGGCGTCTGGGAAGTGGGAATCCGGGAAGCGGGCATCTGGGAAGCGGGAAGTGGGCATCTGGGAATCGGGAAGCGGGAATCGGGCATCTGGGAAGCGGGAATCTGGGAAGCAGGCATCTGGGAAGCGGGAATCCTGGAAGCGGGCATCTGGGAAGTGGGCATCTGGGAAGCGGGAATCCAGGAAGCGGGAATCCAGGAAGCGGGCATCCAGGAAGCGGGCATCCAGGAAGCGGGCATCCAGGAAGCGGGCATCTGAGAAGCGGGCATCCGGGAAGCGGGCATCCGGGAAGCAGGCATCCGGGAAGCAGGCATCTGGGAAGCGGGAATCCAGGAAGCAGGTATCTGGGAAGCAAGAATCCGGGAAACGGGCATCTGGGAAGCAGGAATCCAGGAAGCGGGCATCTGGGAAGCGGGAATCCGGGAAACGGGCATCTGGGAAGCAGGAATCCAGGCATCTGGGAAGCGGGAATCTGGGAAGTGCGCAACAGGCATCCAGGCAGCGGGCAGCGTGCATCCAGGCAGCGGTCATCCAGGAAGCGGGCGTCTGGGAAGTGGGAATCCGGGAAGCGGGCATCTGGGAAGCGGGAAGTGGGCATCTGGGAATCGGGAAGCGGGAATCGGGCATCTGGGAAGCGGGAATCTGGGAAGCAGGCATCTGGGAAGCGGGAATCCTGGAAGCGGGCATCTGGGAAGTGGGCATCTGGGAAGCGGGAATCCAGGAAGCGGGAATCCAGGAAGCGGGCATCCAGGAAGCGGGCATCCAGGAAGCGGGCATCCAGGAAGCGGGCATCTGAGAAGCGGGCATCCGGGAAGCGGGCATCCGGGAAGCAGGCATCCGGGAAGCAGGCATCTGGGAAGCGGGAATCCAGGAAGCAGGTATCTGGGAAGCAAGAATCCGGGAAACGGGCATCTGGGAAGCAGGAATCCAGGAAGCGGGCATCTGGGAAGCGGGAATCCGGGAAACGGGCATCTGGGAAGCAGGAATCCAGGCATCTGGGAAGCGGGAATCTGGGAAGTGCGCAACAGGCATCCAGGCTGCGGGCAGCGTGCATCCAGGCAGCGGTCATCCAGGAAGCGGGCATCTGGGAAGTGGGAATCCGGGAAGCGGGCATCTGGGAAGCGGGCATCTGGGCATCTGGGAAGCGGGAATCCGGGAAGCGGGCACCTGGGAAGCGGGAATCCAGGCATCTGAGAAGCGGGAATCCGGGAAGCGGGCACCTGGGAAGCGGGAATCCGGGAAGTGCGCAACAGGCATCCAGGCAGCGGGCATCCGGGCAGCGGTCATCAAGGAAGCGGGCATCTGGGAAGTGAGAATCTGGGAAGCGATCAACGGGCATCCGGGAAGCGGCTCCTGTGTCCTCTCCTCCTTGCTTCCGCCGTGCGTCTCCTCCCCCTCCTCCTAGGCGTCCAATAGGATCACCTGTCCTTTCAGCCAATCGGGCGACGGGTCTCAGACCCTCTTCCTGATTGGCCGGGAGGAGGATCAGTGTTACGACAGCGAATATTAATTCGCTGTTGTAACACACCTGGGTGGGCTCGTAGTGCAATGCTCTGCGCCACGAGTCCACCCTATTTTGAAGCCTATTAGAGCCTCTGGCTCTAATCAGTGCTTTAAAAACCCCACCTCCGCCATAGGAATTCACGCGCCCGGCGTCCTGCAAGGGGCCGGACGCATGGTTTGGGGGAGGGCACCCTTAATGGATGGGCCTGGGCCGCCCCTTATATTCACTCCTCCAGACTGACATCCACCCATCAAGTCATTTGGATATTTACATAACTCCTCCCAAGAGCCAACTCCACTGCTTGCATCAGGGCTGAGGGTCCTTGCCGGCCCCCCTCCCCCTCCAGCCATGATCTGCCTGCATTGTATAGAGGAGCACAGAGGCCCGGTGACCTGGACCTAAAATAATGTAATGAAAACAGTAATCTTTCATTTCAAAAGGTCATGCCGATTTGGGGGGGGGGGCAGTAAAATCAAAGCAGATTAAACCTTAACGTTCTGATTGGTACTTTGATTACTTACAGTATATGATCGGTTCACTCCATCGACTCCAGTTTTGGTTCAACGAGGAGCTCGACTTCCACTTCACTCTCATGGATACGGCAAAGTGTTTATTATCAAGCAGTTTATCTACTTTGTAAGAATTCCCCCCTTTCTGAGATTGCGTAATCTGTAAAATTCGAAAGAACGAAAATCTGAAAAGTCAAAAGATTCAAAATAATAACTAATAATAAGTAACTATTAATTTATAAGTATTGGCTGTTAGTGAACGTAACCAATACAAATTTATCCGAATGTTACGAATTATCCAAAATAAAGAACGCCACATCTAAACAAATGTAACGAAATAATAATAAATGATAATAAGATTTTATTATTCTTATTGTTGTTTATTATTATTATTATTAATTCGTTACGCTCCATTCGTCAAACAAAAAAAAAAGTCATTTAACCACTTCAATACCGGACACTTAGACACCTTCCCGCCCAGCCCAATTTTCACCTTTCAGCGCTGTTGCAATTTAAATGACAATTGCGCGGTCATGCTACACTGTACCCAAACAAATTTTTTATCATTTTGTTCCCACAAATAGAGCCTCTTTTGGTGGTATTTGATCACCTCTGCGGTTTTTATTTTTTGCGCAACAAATAAAAAAAGACCGAAAATTTCGAAAAAAAACAAGTTTTTCTTTGTTTCTGTTAAATTTTTTTGTAAATAAGTACGCTTTCTCCTTCAATAATGGGCACTGATACGGCGGCACAGATGGGCACTGATACGGCGGCACTGATGGGCACCGATGAGGTGGCAACAATGAGGTGGCACTGATGAGGTGGCACTAACGGACACTGATGATGGGCACTGATAGGCGGCACTGATGGGCACTGATAGGTGGCACTGATATGCGGCACTGATGGGCACTCATAGGTGGCACCGATGGGCACACATAGGCGGCACTGATGGGCACTCGTAGGTGGCATTGATTGGTATATATGGGTGGTACTGATGGGTACGTATGTGTGGCACTGATGGGCACTGATATGTGGGCACTGATGGGCACTGACAAGTGGCACTGATGGGCAATGACAGGTGGCACAGATGGGCAATGACAGGTGGCACTGATAGAGCATTGCTGGGCAGATCTGGGCATATCATGGACATAATAGTGCCAATCAGTGCCCATTTGTGGGCACTGATTGGCACAGATTGGGCACATGTGGATGGCCATGGGGTACATACCTGGCCATCCACGTTGACCCTTCCCTGGTGGTCCTAGTGGCATCCCTGGTAGTCCAGTGGTGTGATCTGAGGGGGGGCTGTGCTGATAAACAATCAGCGCAGACCCCCCCTGCCAGGAGAGCCGCCGATCGGCTCTCCTCTACTTGCGTCTGTCAGACGCGAGTGAGGAAGAGCCGATCAACGGCTCTTCCTATTGACAGCGTGATCAGCCGTGATTGGACACGGCTGATCACGTGGTAAAGAGCCTCCGCCGGAGGCTTTTTACCAAGATCAGTGTAGCGGTGTGTCAGACTGACACACCGCTCCACCGATCGCCGCGATGCGCGCCCCCGGGGCCGCGCTGCGGCATGTTATCCTGCTGGACGTCATAGGACGTCCAGTCAGGATAACACAACCACTTCCCGGACGTCAATCCGCTATAGGGCGGCCGGGAAGTGGTTAAAAAATTAATTTAAAAAGTCATTTGTCATTTGGATGTCACACCACTTTCTCAAACTCAATCTTTCTAAAACTGAGCTTGTTATATTTTCTCCTTCCCGGTCCCCCCATGACTTTACCATTAAGATCAACAGCACAACATTGGTCCCTCCACATATGCCAGGGTCCTGGGTGTACTCCTTGACTCTGACCTCTCCTTCAGCCCCCACATCCAATCACTGGATAAATCCTGCCGCCTTAACCTCCGCAACATCTCCAGAATTCGACCCTTCCTGACTAATGACACCACAAAGCAACTTATTCACTCCTTGGTTATTTTCCGCCTCGACTACTGCAACTCTCTCCTTAATGGCCTACCCTTAAGCAGTCTATCCCCCCTTCAGTCTATTATGAATGCTAAAATATGTAAAAAAAACCCAAAAAGGGTTAACGCTGCACTAGAAACCCAATAATTGATTGATAGCTATAAGGGATTAACCTTTACAAACTTAAAAAACACTTTAAATAAAAAACAAGGTTTTAACCCAAATTACCAAAGCAGCCAGCATAAAAGAGTCAGACACATCCTCTAGATAATGGTATAAATATTATGCAGCGCTAAGGACAACCAATAAATGAAAATACCAAAATTATTAAAAATTATTAAAACATAATATCATAATTAATACCGTGAAAAATTACCATAAAAATTTATGACCACTGTAGGATATGTGTATAATGAAATACTAAAATTAATAGTGTCAAAAAAACCAAAAAGAGCACATAAAAAGTCCCATCACAAATAGTGCGATTAAAAAAACTCCATATATAAAGTTCATAAACGTAAAAAAGAAGAAGAACTGATCCAAAATCCGTGATAAAGGAAATCCAATCTCCCAAAAAGTGAATACACCCAAGTGGATATGAGGCTCCTTACCGACTCAAAAGACCAACAAAGGTCTATCCAGGCATATGGGAGATTACAGGTTTCCCAATAACCTATACCAGCATCTGGGTCTGTGGCTGAGGCTGTATAGCTCCGGAAATAAAAGCAAGAAAGGCTCCCATAGTGTAATCGTTCCAATCAATAATATTTAATGAATAAAAAGATGCACTTACAAGTAGTTCAAATAAACGAGTGTCAGAGTAATCTCAATGATGTAGCGTCTCCATAGGTGTGGCCTATGACGCTGACGTCACTACGCTGTTCCTCTTTTGCTGAACTGGATGGGAAGTGTATGCACAGCGGGAAGCCTGCGGAGACGCTACATCATTGAGATTACTCTGACACTCGTTTATTTGAACTACTTGTAAGTGCATCTTTTTATTCATTAAATATTATTGATTGGAACGATTACACTATGGGAGCCTTTCTTGCTTTTATTTCCGGAGCTATACAGCCTCAGCCACAGACCCAGATGCTGGTATAGGTTATTGGGAAACCTGTAATCTCCCATATGCCTGGATAGACCTTTGTTGGTCTTTTGAGTCGGTAAGGAGCCTCATATCCACTTGGGTGTATTCACTTTTTGGGAGATTGGATTTCCTTTATCACGGATTTTGGATTAGTTCTTCTTCTTTTTTACGTTTATGAACTTTATATATGGAGTTTTTTTAATCGCACTATTTGTGATGAGACTTTTTATGTGCTCTTTTTGGTTTTTTTGACACTATTAATTTTAGTATTTCATTATACACATATCCTACAGTGGTCATAAATTTTTATGGTAATTTTTCACGGTATTAATTATGATATTATGTTTTAATAATTTTTAATAATTTTGGTATTTTCATTTATTGGTTGTCCTTAGCGCTGCATAATATTTATACTATTATGAATGCTGCTGCCAGACTAATACACCTCACTAATCGATCCGTGACTGCTGCCCCTCTCTGCCAATCCCTTCACTGGCTTCCCCTCCCCCAACGTATAAAATTCAAAATGCTAACCATAACATACAAGGCCATCCACAACATCGACCCCCAGCTACATCACCAACGTCATCTGCAGATATCACCCAAATTGTCCCCTCCGCTCCTCACGCGACCTCCTGCTCTCTAGCTCCCTTGTTACCTCCTCCCATGGTCACCTTCAGGACTCCTCCAGAGATTCTCCCATCCTCTGGAACTCCCTGCTCCAGTATATCCCATCAGCCCCTACCCTGTCCACCTTTAGGAGATCCCTGAAAACTCACTTATTCAGGAAAGCCTATCCCACAGCCACCTAACAACTCTCCCCGAGCCGGGGAGACCGTGTAAGGGTGATGTTCCCAGAAATCCTCTCCTCCTGCACAAACTTATACTGTCGTTTTCAATGTAATGTAATGTCACATCTTCTGTAAGCAAGAAGGACCCACTCTGAATAGTTCCTCAAGCTGGCTCTGGCTGCTCGCTGCTACTAGGCCAGAGGCCTGCAGCACCTCTCCCCGGAGGCCCGGCAGTTTAAAAGCAAACGTTGAGCGGCGGACTACTGTTCCCAGCTAGCCCAGCTTGCAAATCCTGTGCCCTCAGGCCACATCGATTTGACACAATCCCCACAGTCTCTCCTCTGATCCAGGACTCCTCATCATTAACCGTGTAGAAGTTAGGTTCCCTCAAAGACTTCCGGGCACATCAAGCCCTCCACTGTGGTACACTCACCGACCTTGATGGAGAACTTGACTGGACCATACGTTTCCGACAGCTTCACCTGCCCCTCTGCTCCAGGAGTTCCTCATCAATGACTGTGTAATGATAAGGACATTGCCAATGACCGTGTAATGGCAAAGTTCCCTCACAGTTCTCCCAGGGCCTCCTCCTGCACTCGGCGCACCCCCTCCCCCCAAACCCCCTCCTGCTGCTGCCTAGTATTCCATTCTCCACTTCACCCGCACAACAACTCCTCCCAGTGGCATGTTACCTCAGCTTATATAGGAGGCCCGCCCCCTGCCAATACCAGTTGGGGATTGGTCAGGGCTCCCACATGACCTGCCTGCCACTCCAGTTACAGGCCCTGCCTCTCTTCCAGAATATTCTCCTTGGAAGCAGGGGAGACGCCTCAGAACTAGAGCACAGGTGGCCACACCCACTGCTACACTAACCACTCTCATCCCCCATATCAAACAGATAGGCCTGCCTAAATTTGCCTGTGCTGACATTCTATTTAACAAAAATCCTACTACTAGCACCTGCCTATTGGTAGAGGGTGCTACATTAGTTGTTTCAGCTTTTCAAATTTTTGGATTTCCGAATTTTCAAATTTGAATTTCCGAATTTGCGAAATTTCAAATTTTCGGATTTTCGAATTTTCTGAATTCCAGAATTTTTTAATTTACGAATTTACGAATTTTTGCATTTCTGCATTTCAGAATTTTTTAATTTTCGAATTTTCGAATATTTGGTCATTTGAAGATTCGGAAATTCGGGTATTTCCAAATTAACAAATTTGTCTAAATTAGTTAAAAAACTAATTTGGAACTAAACGAATTTGCACTTGTCTAGGAGACAATAGCAAAGCATAGCGGGGAGGATTCCCCCATTTTCACATTCGATATGGGTGGGAGAATCCCTCCTCGCTGTACAACCGCTCTGTTGGGTGACAGTATGGATTGTGAGATGGTGATCTGCATAATATCTCTTGCTCATTTCCAGTAAACCTGGACCGTTGGTTATCTCTGGTGCTAGGTGAACCTTGCTGAAGGTTGTCCACTGTACTGGGCTCCAGTCGGCCATCTTGGGGGAGCCTGTGTTTGATTTGACACAGCTTGTCTGAGATTTTGGAGGCCTTATTAGGCACAAGGAGGCTACATATAGCACCTGCTGGGTCTGGTGGTGTATTTGCATAGACAAGGAGAGACCTCTGCTGGTTAAGGAGAGATAAGGGGTTGTAAAGGTATACATTTTTTCACCTTAATGCATTCTATGCATTAAGGTGAAAATACTTTTGACAATACCGCCGCCCCCAGCCCCCCCGTTTTACTTACCTGACACCTCGAAACTCGGCCGCTCGCTCCCGACCTCCATTCAGCCAATCAGCCTGGTCGCTGATTGGCTATAGAGGATGGATTGAAAGCAGCGCAGCCATTGGCTCGCGCTGCTGTCAATCACAGCCAATGACGCGGCACGCCGGGGGCGGGGCCGAGTGATACAGCGAGCGGCTATAGCCGCCGGCTGTATCACGGGAGCGCGCCCGCAATAACTAACCACCATGCGAGAGAGCTCGCATTAAGGTGGTTAGTTATTGCGGGGAGGAGCTGAAACAGCCGCCGAGGGACCCCAGAAGAGCAGGTTCGGGGCCACTCTGTGCAGAACGAGCTGCACAGTGAAGGTAAGTATAACATGTTTGTTATTTAAAAAAAAAAAAAAATTACCTTTACAACCCCTATAGGCTAAGCCTAGGGAAAGGTTCCTGAAGTGGAGGGAAAGTTTATGGATGGTGCTGCATTCCCTCTGAGACTACAGTGCATCTGGAATGTATTCACAGCTGTTCGCTTTTCCACATTTTGTTATGTTACAGCCTTATTCAA